>NW_027490437.1:0-286566 GCF_050948175.1 Xylocopa sonorina | reverse complement strand
TTGTAAATACGACACTTCCTTGCAAGGAAATAGCGTTTGCAGATGTCTACGTATCGAAGCAATAGAGTTCAAATGCTTCTTAATACGCGATGTCGCATCTCATTTCTATGTTTCATGGTAAGATATAATATTCATTGCGAAGTGTTATGCATTCCTCGTATACGATTCAAATGAATGCAAATGCGACACTTCCTTGCAAGGAAATAGCGTTTGCAGATGTCTACGTATCGAAGCGATAGAGTTCAAATGCTTTCTTAAAACGAGATATTGCATCTCATATCTATGTTTTATGATAAGATATAATATTCATTCGGAAGTGTTATGCATTCCTCGTCTACGATTCAAATGAATGTAAATGCGACACTTCCTTGCAAGGAAATAGCGTTTGCAGATGTCTACGTATCGTAGCAATAGAGTTTTTATGATTCTTAAAACGCGATATTGCATCTCATTTCTATGTTTCATGGTAAGATATAATATGATTTGCGAAGTGTTATGTATTCCTCGTCTACACTTCAAATGAACGTGAATGCCACACTTCCTCGCTAGGAAATAGCGTTTGCAGATGTCTACGTATCGTAGCAATAGAGTTCTTATGATTCTTAAAACGCGATATCGCATCTCATTTCTATGTTTCATGGTAAGATATAATATGATTTGCGAAGTGTTATGTATTCCTCGTCTACACTACAAATGAATGTAAATGCGACACTTCCTTGCAAGCAAATAGCGTTTGCAGATGTCTACGTATCGTAGCAATAGGGTTTTTATGATTCTTAAAGCGCGATATCGCATCTCATTTCTATGTTTCATGGTAAGATATAATATTCATTGCGAAGTGTCATGTATTCCTCGTCTACACTTCAAATGAATGCAAATGCGACACTTCCTTGCTAGGAAATAGTGTCTGCAGATGTCTACGTATCGTAGCAATGGAGTTCTTATGATTCTTAAAACGCGATATCGCATCTCAATACTATGTATCATGGTAAGATATAATATGATTTGCGAAGTGTTATGTATTCCTCGTCTACACTTCAAATGAATGTAAATGCGACACTTCCTTGCAAGGAAATAGCGTTTTCAGATGCCTACGTGTTGAAGCAATAGAGTTCTTATGATTCTTAAAACGCGATATCGCATCTCATTTCTATGTTTCATTGTAAGATATAATATGATTTGCGAAGTGATATGTACTCCTCGTCTACACTTCAAATTAATGTAACTGCGACACTTCCTTGAAAGGAAATAGCGTTTGCAGATGTCTACGTATCGAAGCAATAGATTTCAAATGCTTCTTAAAACGAGATATTGCATCTCATATCTATGTTTCATGATAAGATATAATATTCATTGCGAAGTGTTATGCATTCGTCGAATACGATTCAAATGAACGTAAATGCGACACTTCCTTGCAAGGAAATAGCGTTTGCAGATGTCTACGTATCGAAGCAATAGAGATCAAATGCTTCGTAAAACGAGATATTGCATCTCATTTCTATGTTCCAAGGTAAGATATAATATGATTTGCGAAGTGTCATGTATTCCTTGTCTACACTTCAAATGAATGTAAATGCGACACTTCCTTGCTAGGAAATAGTGTCTGCAGATGTCTAGGTATCGTAGCTATAGAGTTCTAATGCTTCTTAAAACGCGATATCGCATCTCATTTCTATGTTTCATGGTAAGATATAATATGATTTGCGAAGTGTTATGTATTCCTCGTCTACACTTCATATGAATGTAAATGCGACACTTCCTTGCAAGGAAATAGCGTTTGCAGATGTCTACCCATCGTAGCAATAGAGTTCTAATGCTTCTTAATACGCGATGTCGCATCTCATTTCTATGTTTCATGGTAAGATATAATATTCATTGCGAAGTGTTATGCATTCCTCGTATACGATTCAAATGAATGCAAATGCGACACTTCCTTGCAAGGAAATAGCGTTTGCAGATGTCTACGTATCGAAGCGATAGAGTTCAAATGCTTCTTAAAACGAGATATTGCATCTCATATCTATGTTTTATGATAAGATATAATATTCATTCGGAAGTGTTATGCATTCCTCGTCTACGATTCAAATGAATGTAAATGCGACACTTCCTTGCAAGGAAATAGCGTTTGCAGATGTCTACGTATCGTAGCAATAGAGTTTTTATGATTCTTAAAACGCGATATTGCATCTCATTTCTATGTTTCATGGTAAGATATAATATGATTTGCGAAGTGTTATGTATTCCTCGTCTACACTTCAAATGAACGTGAATGCCACACTTCCTCGCTAGGAAATAGCGTTTGCAGATGTCTACGTATCGTAGCAATAGAGTTCTTATGATTCTTAAAACGCGATATCGCATCTCATTTCTATGTTTCATGGTAAGATATAATATGATTTGCGAAGTGTTATGTATTCCTCGTCTACACTACAAATGAATGTAAATGCGACACTTCCTTGCAAGCAAATAGCGTTTGCAGATGTCTACGTATCGTAGCAATAGATTTCTTATGATTCTTAAAGCGCGATATCGCATCTCATTTCTATGTTTCATGGTAAGATATAATATGATTTGCGAAGTGTTATGTATTCCTCGTCTACACTTCAAATGAATGCAAATGCGACACTTCCTTGCTAGGAAATAGTGTCTGCAGATGTCTAGGTATCGTAGCAATAGAGTTCAAATGCTTCTTGAAACGAGATATTGCATCTCATATCTATGATTCATGATAAGATATAATATTCATTGCGAAGTGTTATGCATTCCTCTTATACGATTCAAATGAATGTAAATGCGACACTTCCTTGCAAGGAAATAGCGTCTGCAGATGTCTACGTATCGTAGCAATAGAGTTCTTATGATTCTTAAAACGCGATATCGCATCTCATTTCTATGTTTCATGGTAAGATATAATATGATTTGCGAAGTGTTATGTATTCCTTGTCTACACTTCAAATGAATGTAAATGCGACACTTCCTTGCAAGGAAATAGCGTTTGCAGTTGTCTACGTATCGTAGCAATAGAGTTCTTATGTTTCTTAAAACGCGATATCGCATCTCATTTCTATGTTTCATGGAAAGATATAATATGATTTGCGAAGTGTCATGTTTTCCTCGTCTACACTTCAAATGAATGTAAACGCGACACTTCCTTGCAAGGAAATAGCGTTTGCAGATGTCTACGTATCTTAGCAATAGATTTCTAATGCTTCTTAAAATGCGATATCGCATCTCATTTTTATGTTTCATGGAAAGATATAATATGATTTGCGAAGTGTCATGTATTCCTCGTCTACACTTCAAATGAATGTAAATGCGATACTTCCTTGCTAGGAAATAGCGACTGCAGATGTCTAGTTATCGTAGCAATAGAATTCAAATGCTTCTTAAAACGAGATATTGCATCTCATATCTATGTTTCATGATAAGATATAATATTCATTGCGAAGTGTTATGCATTCCTCGTATACGATTCAAATGAATGTAAATGCGACACTTCCTTGCAAGGAAATAGCGTTTGCATTTGTCTACGTATCGTAGCAATAGAGTTCTTATGATTCTTAAAACGCGATATCGCATCTCATTTCTATGTTTCATGGTAAGATATAATATGATTTGCGAAGTGTTATGCATTCCTCGTCTACACTTCAAATGAATGTAAATGCGACACTTCCTTGCAAGGAAATAGCGTCTGCAGATGTTTACGTATCGTAGCAATAGAATTCTAATGCTTCTTAAAACGCGATATCGCATGTCATTTCTATGTTTCATGGTAAGATATAATATGATTTGCGAAGTGTCATGTATTCCACGTCTACACTTCAAATGAATGTAAATGCGACACTTCCTTGCCAGGAAATAGCGACTGCAGATGTCTAGGTATCGTAGCGATAGAGTTCTAATGCTTCTTAAAACGCGATATCGCATCTCATTTCTATGTTTCATGGTAAGATATAATATTCATTGCGAAGTGTTATGCATTCCTCGTCTACGATTCAAACGAAAGTAAATGCGACACTTCCTTGCAAGGAAATAGCGTTTGCAGATGTCTACGTATCGAAGCAATAGAGTTCAAATGCTTCTTAAAACGAGATACTGCATCTCATATCTATGTTTCATGATAAGATATAATATTCATCGCGAAGTGTTATGCATTCCTCGTCTACGATTCAAATGAAAGTAAATGCGACACTTCCTTGCAAGGAAATAGCGTTTGCAGATGACTACGTATTGTAGCAATGGAGTTCTTATAATTCTTAAAACGCGATATCGCATCTCATTTCTATGTTTCATGGTAAGGTATAATATGATTTGCGAAGTGTTATGTATTCCTCGCCTACACTTCAAATGAATGTAAATGCGACACTTCCTTGCAAGGAAATAGCGTTTGCAGATGTCTACGTATCGAAGCAATAATGTTGAAATGCTTCTTAAAACGCGATATCGCATCTCATTTCTATGTTTTATGGTAAGATATAATATGATTTGCGAAGTGTTATGTATTCCTCGTCTACACTTCAAATGAATGTAAATGCGACACTTCCTTGCTAGGAAATAGCGTCTGCAGATGTCTACCTATCGTAGCAATAGTGTTCTAATTCTTCTTAAAACGCGATATCGCATCTCATTTCTATGTTTCATGGTAAGGTATAATATGATTTGCGAAGTGTTATGCATTCCTCGTCTACGATTCAAATGAAAGTAAATACGACACTTCCTTGCTAGGAAATAGCGTCTGCAGATTTCTAGGTATCGTAGCAATAGAGTTCTAATGCTTCTTAAAACGCGATATCGCATCTCATTTCTATGTTTCATGGTAAGATGTAATATGATTTGCGAAGTGTCATGTATTCCTCGTCTACACATCAAATGAATGTAAATGCGACACTTCCTTGCTAGGAAATAGCGTCTGCAGATGTCTACGTATCGAAGCAATAGAGTTTAAATGCTTCTTAAAACGAGATACTGCATCTCATATCTATGTTTTATGATAAGATATAATATTCATAGCGAAGTGTTATGCATTCCTCGACTACGATTCAAATGAATGTAAATGCGACACTTCCTTGCAAGGAAATAGCGTTTGCAGATGACTACGTATTGTAGCAATGGAGTTCTTATAATTCTTAAAACGCGATATCGCATCTCATTTCTATGTTTCATGGTAAGGTATAATATGATTTGCGAAGTGTTATGTATTCCTCGCCTACACTTCAAATGAATGTAAATGCGACACTTCCTTGCAAGGAAATAGCGTTTGCAGATGTCTACGTATCGAAGCAATAATGTTGAAATGCTTCTTAAAACGCGATATCGCATCTCATTTCTATGTTTTATGGTAAGATATAATATGATTTGCGAAGTGTTATGTATTCCTCGTCTACACTTCAAATGAATGTAAATGCGACACTTCCTTGCTAGGAAATAGCGTCTGCAGATGTCTACCTATCGTAGCAATAGTGTTCTAATTCTTCTTAAAACGCGATATCGCATCTCATTTCTATGTTTCATGGTAAGGTATAATATGATTTGCGAAGTGTTATGCATTCCTCGTCTACGATTCAAATGAAAGTAAATACGACACTTCCTTGCTAGGAAATAGCGTCTGCAGATTTCTAGGTATCGTAGCAATAGAGTTCTAATGCTTCTTAAAACGCGATATCGCATCTCATTTCTATGTTTCATGGTAAGATGTAATATGATTTGCGAAGTGTCATGTATTCCTCGTCTACACATCAAATGAATGTAAATGCGACACTTCCTTGCTAGGAAATAGCGTCTGCAGATGTCTACGTATCGAAGCAATAGAGTTTAAATGCTTCTTAAAACGAGATACTGCATCTCATATCTATGTTTTATGATAAGATATAATATTCATAGCGAAGTGTTATGCATTCCTCGACTACGATTCAAATGAATGTAAATGCGACACTTCCTTGCAAGGAAATAGCGTTTGCAGATGTCTACGTATCGTAGCAATAGATTTCTAATGCTTCTTAAAACGCGATATCGCATCTCATTTCTATGTTTCATGGTAAGATATAATATTCATTGCAAAGTGTTATGCTTTTCCTCGTCTACGGTTCAAATGAATGTAAATGCGACACTTCCTTGCAAGGAAATAGCGTTTGCAAATGTCTACCTATCGTAGCAATAGTGTTCTAATTCTTCTTAAAACGCGATATCGCATCTCATTTCTATGTTTCATGGTAAGGTATAATATGATTTGCGAAGTGTTATGTATTCCTCGTCTACACTTCAAATGAATGTAAATGCGACACTTCCTTGCAAGGAAATAGCGTTTGCAGATGTCTACGTATCGAAGCAATAATGTTGAAATGCTTCTTAAAACGCGATATCGCATCTCATTTCTATGTTTTATGGTAAGATATAATATGATTTGCGAAGTGTTATGTATTCCTCGTCTACACTTCAAATGAATGTAAATGCGACACTTCCTTGCTAGGAAATAGCGTCTGCAGATGTCTACCTATCGTAGCAATAGTGTTCTAATTCTTCTTAAAACGCGATATCGCATCTCATTTCTATGTTTCATGGTAAGGTATAATATGATTTGCGAAGTGTTATGCATTCCTCGTCTACGATTCAAATGAAAGTAAATACGACACTTCCTTGCTAGGAAATAGCGTCTGCAGATTTCTAGGTATCGTAGCAATAGAGTTCTAATGCTTCTTAAAACGCGATATCGCATCTCATTTCTATGTTTCATGGTAAGATGTAATATGATTTGCGAAGTGTCATGTATTCCTCGTCTACACATCAAATGAATGTAAATGCGACACTTCCTTGCTAGGAAATAGCGTCTGCAGATGTCTACGTATCGAAGCAATAGAGTTTAAATGCTTCTTAAAACGAGATACTGCATCTCATATCTATGTTTTATGATAAGATATAATATTCATAGCGAAGTGTTATGCATTCCTCGACTACGATTCAAATGAATGTAAATGCGACACTTCCTTGCAAGGAAATAGCGTTTGCAGATGTCTACGTATCGTAGCAATAGATTTCTAATGCTTCTTAAAACGCGATATCGCATCTCATTTCTATGTTTCATGGTAAGATATAATATTCATTGCGAAGTGTTATGCTTTTCCTCGTCTACGGTTCAAATGAATGTAAATGCGACACTTCCTTGCAAGGAAATAGCGTTTGCAAATGTCTACCTATCGTAGCAATAGTGTTCTAATTCTTCTTAAAACGCGATATCGCATCTCATTTCTATGTTTCATGGTAAGGTATAATATGATTTGCGAAGTGTTATGTATTCCTCGTCTACACTTCAAATGAATGTAAATGCGACACTTCCTTGCAAGGAAATAGCGTTTGCAGATGTCTACGTATCGTAGCAATGGATTTCTGATGCTTCTTAAAACGCGATTTCGCATCTCATTTCTATGTTTTATGGTAAGATATAATATGATTTGCGAAGTGTTATGTATTCCTCGTCTACACTTCAAATGAATGTAAATGCGACACTTCCTTGCAAGGAAATAGCGTTTGCAGATGTCTACGTATCGAAGCAATAGAGTTCAAATACTTCTTAAAACGAGATATCGCATCTCATTTCTATGATTCATGGTAAGATATAATATGATTTGCGAAGTGTTATGTATTCCTCGTCTACACTTCAAATGAATGTGAATGCGATACTTCCTCGCTAGGAAATAGCGTTTGCAGATGTCTACGTATCGTAGCAATAGCTTTCTAATGCTTCCTAAAACGCGATATCGCATCTCATTTCTATGTTTCATGGTAAGATATAACATGATTTGCGAAGTGTCATGTATTCCTCGTCTACACTTCAAATGAATGTGAATACGATACTTCCCCGCTAGGAAATAGCCTTTGCAGATGTCTACGTATCGTAGCAATAGCTTTCTAATGCTTCTTAAAACGCGATATCGCATCTCATTTCTATGTTTCATGGTAAGATATAAGATGATTAGCTATGTGTCATGTATTCCTCGTCTACACTTCAAATGAATGTAAATGCGACACTACCTTGTTAGGTAATAGCGTCTGCAGATGTCTGGGTATCGTAGCAATAGAGTTCTAATGCTTCTTAAAACGCGATATCGCATCTCATTTCTACGTTTCATGGTAAGATGTAATATGATTTGCGAAGTGTTATGCATTCCTCGTCTACACTTCAAATTAATGTAACTGCGACACTTCCTTGAAAGGAAATAGCGTTTGCAGATGTCTACGTATCGAAGCAATAGATTTCAAATGCTTCTTAAAACGAGATATTGCATCTCATATCTATGTTTCATGATAAGATATAATATTCATTGCGAAGTGTTATGCATTCGTCGAATACGATTCAAATGAACGTAAATGCGACACTTCCTTGCAAGGAAATAGCGTTTGCAGATGTCTACGTATCGAAGCAATAGAGATCAAATGCTTCGTAAAACGAGATATTGCATCTCATTTCTATGTTCCAAGGTAAGATATAATATGATTTGCGAAGTGTCATGTATTCCTTGTCTGCACTTCAAATGAATGTAAATGCGACACTTCCTTGCTAGGAAATAGTGTCTGCAGATGTCTAGGTATCGTAGCTATAGAGTTCTAATGCTTCTTAAAACGCGATATCGCATCTCATTTCTATCTTTCATGGTAAGATATAATATGATTTGCCAAGTGTTATGTATTCCTCGTCTACACTTCATATGAATGTAAATGCGACACTTCCTTGCAAGGAAATAGCGTTTGCAGATGTCTACCCATCGTAGCAATAGAGTTCTAATGCTTCTTAATACGCGATGTCGCATCTCATTTCTATGTTTCATGGTAAGATATAATATTCATTGCGAAGTGTTATGCATTCCTCGTATACGATTCAAATGAATGCAAATGCGACACTTCCTTGCAAGGAAATAGCGTTTGCAGATGTCTACGTATCGAAGCGATAGAGTTCAAATGCTTCTTAAAACGAGATATTGCATCTCATATCTATGTTTTATGATAAGATATAATATTCATTCGGAAGTGTTATGCATTCCTCGTCTACGATTCAAATGAATGTAAATGCGACACTTCCTTGCAAGGAAATAGCGTTTGCAGATGTCTACGTATCGTAGCAATAGAGTTTTTATGATTCTTAAAACGCGATATTGCATCTCATTTCTATGTTTCATGGTAAGATATAATATGATTTGCGAAGTGTTATGTATTCCTCGTCTACACTTCAAATGAACGTGAATGCCACACTTCCTCGCTAGGAAATAGCGTTTGCAGATGTCTACGTATCGTAGCAATAGAGTTCTTATGATTCTTAAAACGCGATATCGCATCTCATTTCTATGTTTCATGGTAAGATATAATATGATTTGCGAAGTGTTATGTATTCCTCGTCTACACTACAAATGAATGTAAATGCGACACTTCCTTGCAAGCAAATAGCGTTTGCAGATGTCTACGTATCGTAGCAATAGAGTTCTTATGATTCTTAAAGCGCGATATCGCATCTCATTTCTATGTTTCATGGTAAGATATAATATGATTTGCGAAGTGTTATGTATTCCTCGTCTACACTTCAAATGAATGCAAATGCGACACTTCCTTGCTAGGAAATAGTGTCTGCAGATGTCTAGGTATCGTAGCAATAGAGTTCAAATGCTTCTTGAAACGAGATATTGCATCTCATATCTATGATTCATGATAAGATATAATATTCATTGCGAAGTGTTATGCATTCCTCTTATACGATTCAAATGAATGTAAATGCGACACTTCCTTGCAAGGAAATAGCGTCTGCAGATGTCTACGTATCGTAGCAATAGAGTTCTTATGATTCTTAAAACGCGATATCGCATCTCATTTCTATGTTTCATGGTAAGATATAATATGATTTGCGAAGTGTTATGTATTCCTTGTCTACACTTCAAATGAATGTAAATGCGACACTTCCTTGCAAGGAAATAGCGTTTGCAGTTGTCTACGTATCGTAGCAATAGAGTTCTTATGTTTCTTAAAACGCGATATCGCATCTCATTTCTATGTTTCATGGAAAGATATAATATGATTTGCGAAGTGTCATGTTTTCCTCGTCTACACTTCAAATGAATGTAAACGCGACACTTCCTTGCAAGGAAATAGCGTTTGCAGATGTCTACGTATCTTAGCAATAGATTTCTAATGCTTCTTAAAACGCGATATCGCATCTCATTTCTATGTTTCATGGAAAGATATAATATGATTTGCGAAGTGTCATGTATTCCTCGTCTACACTTCAAATGAATGTAAATGCGATACTTCCTTGCTAGGAAATAGCGACTGCAGATGTCTAGTTATCGTAGCAATAGAATTCAAATGCTTCTTAAAACGAGATATTGCATCTCATATCTATGTTTCATGATAAGATATAATATTCATTGCGAAGTGTTATGCATTCCTCGTATACGATTCAAATGAATGTAAATGCGACACTTCCTTGCAAGGAAATAGCGTTTGCATTTGTCTACGTATCGTAGCAATAGAGTTCTTATGATTCTTAAAACGCGATATCGCATCTCATTTCTATGTTTCATGGTAAGATATAATATGATTTGCGAAGTGTTATGCATTCCTCGTCTACACTTCAAATGAATGTAAATGCGACACTTCCTTGCAAGGAAATAGCGTCTGCAGATGTTTACGTATCGTAGCAATAGAATTCTAATGCTTCTTAAAACGCGATATCGCATGTCATTTCTATGTTTCATGGTAAGATATAATATGATTTGCGAAGTGTCATGTATTCCACGTCTACACTTCAAATGAATGTAAATGCGACACTTCCTTGCCAGGAAATAGCGACTGCAGATGTCTAGGTATCGTAGCGATAGAGTTCTAATGCTTCTTAAAACGCGATATCGCATCTCATTTCTATGTTTCATGGTAAGATATAATATTCATTGCGAAGTGTTATGCATTCCTCGTCTACGATTCAAACGAAAGTAAATGCGACACTTCCTTGCAAGGAAATAGCGTTTGCAGATGTCTACGTATCGAAGCAATAGAGTTCAAATGCTTCTTAAAACGAGATACTGCATCTCATATCTATGTTTCATGATAAGATATAATATTCATCGCGAAGTGTTATGCATTCCTCGTCTACGATTCAAATGAAAGTAAATGCGACACTTCCTTGCAAGGAAATAGCGTTTGCAGATGTCTACGTATTGTAGCAATGGAGTTCTTATAATTCTTAAAACGCGATATCGCATCTCATTTCTATGTTTCATGGTAAGGTATAATATGATTTGCGAAGTGTTATGTATTCCTCGCCTACACTTCAAATGAATGTAAATGCGACACTTCCTTGCAAGGAAATAGCGTTTGCAGATGTCTACGTATCGAAGCAATAATGTTGAAATGCTTCTTAAAACGCGATATCGCATCTCATTTCTATGTTTTATGGTAAGATATAATATGATTTGCGAAGTGTTATGTATTCCTCGTCTACACTTCAAATGAATGTAAATGCGACACTTCCTTGCTAGGAAATAGCGTCTGCAGATGTCTACCTATCGTAGCAATAGTGTTCTAATTCTTCTTAAAACGCGATATCGCATCTCATTTCTATGTTTCATGGTAAGGTATAATATGATTTGCGAAGTGTTATGCATTCCTCGTCTACGATTCAAATGAAAGTAAATACGACACTTCCTTGCTAGGAAATAGCGTCTGCAGATTTCTAGGTATCGTAGCAATAGAGTTCTAATGCTTCTTAAAACGCGATATCGCATCTCATTTCTATGTTTCATGGTAAGATGTAATATGATTTGCGAAGTGTCATGTATTCCTCGTCTACACATCAAATGAATGTAAATGCGACACTTCCTTGCTAGGAAATAGCGTCTGCAGATGTCTACGTATCGAAGCAATAGAGTTTAAGTGCTTCTTAAAACGAGATACTGCATCTCATATCTATGTTTTATGATAAGATATAATATTCATAGCGAAGTGTTATGCATTCCTCGACTACGATTCAAATGAATGTAAATGCGACACTTCCTTGCAAGGAAATAGCGTTTGCAGATGTCTACGTATCGTAGCAATAGATTTCTAATGCTTCTTAAAACGCGATATCGCATCTCATTTCTATGTTTCATGGTAAGATATAATATTCATTGCGAAGTGTTATGCTTTTCCTCGTCTACGGTTCAAATGAATGTAAATGCGACACTTCCTTGCAAGGAAATAGCGTTTGCAGATGTCTACCCATCGTAGCAATAGAGTTCTAATGCTTCTTAATACGCGATGTCGCATCTCATTTCTATGTTTCATGGTAAGATATAATATTCATTGCGAAGTGTTATGCATTCCTCGTATACGATTCAAATGAATGCAAATGCGACACTTCCTTGCAAGGAAATAGCGTTTGCAGATGTCTACGTATCGAAGCGATAGAGTTCAAATGCTTCTTAAAACGAGATATTGCATCTCATATCTATGTTTTATGATAAGATATAATATTCATTCGGAAGTGTTATGCATTCCTCGTCTACGATTCAAATGAATGTAAATGCGACACTTCCTTGCAAGGAAATAGCGTTTGCAGATGTCTACGTATCGTAGCAATAGAGTTTTTATGATTCTTAAAACGCGATATTGCATCTCATTTCTATGTTTCATGGTAAGATATAATATGATTTGCGAAGTGTTATGTATTCCTCGTCTACACTTCAAATGAACGTGAATGCCACACTTCCTCGCTAGGAAATAGCGTTTGCAGATGTCTACGTATCGTAGCAATAGAGTTCTTATGATTCTTAAAACGCGATATCGCATCTCATTTCTATGTTTCATGGTAAGATATAATATGATTTGCGAAGTGTTATGTATTCCTCGTCTACACTACAAATGAATGTAAATGCGACACTTCCTTGCAAGCAAATAGCGTTTGCAGATGTCTACGTATCGTAGCAATAGAGTTCTTATGATTCTTAAAGCGCGATATCGCATCTCATTTCTATGTTTCATGGTAAGATATAATATGATTTGCGAAGTGTTATGTATTCCTCGTCTACACTTCAAATGAATGCAAATGCGACACTTCCTTGCTAGGAAATAGTGTCTGCAGATGTCTAGGTATCGTAGCAATAGAGTTCAAATGCTTCTTGAAACGAGATATTGCATCTCATATCTATGATTCATGATAAGATATAATATTCATTGCGAAGTGTTATGCATTCCTCTTATACGATTCAAATGAATGTAAATGCGACACTTCCTTGCAAGGAAATAGCGTCTGCAGATGTCTACGTATCGTAGCAATAGAGTTCTTATGATTCTTAAAACGCGATATCGCATCTCATTTCTATGTTTCATGGTAAGATATAATATGATTTGCGAAGTGTTATGTATTCCTTGTCTACACTTCAAATGAATGTAAATGCGACACTTCCTTGCAAGGAAATAGCGTTTGCAGTTGTCTACGTATCGTAGCAATAGAGTTCTTATGTTTCTTAAAACGCGATATCGCATCTCATTTCTATGTTTCATGGAAAGATATAATATGATTTGCGAAGTGTCATGTTTTCCTCGTCTACACTTCAAATGAATGTAAACGCGACACTTCCTTGCAAGGAAATAGCGTTTGCAGATGTCTACGTATCTTAGCAATAGATTTCTAATGCTTCTTAAAACGCGATATCGCATCTCATTTCTATGTTTCATGGAAAGATATAATATGATTTGCGAAGTGTCATGTATTCCTCGTCTACACTTCAAATGAATGTAAATGCGATACTTCCTTGCTAGGAAATAGCGACTGCAGATGTCTAGTTATCGTAGCAATAGAATTCAAATGCTTCTTAAAACGAGATATTGCATCTCATATCTATGTTTCATGATAAGATATAATATTCATTGCGAAGTGTTATGCATTCCTCGTATACGATTCAAATGAATGTAAATGCGACACTTCCTTGCAAGGAAATAGCGTTTGCATTTGTCTACGTATCGTAGCAATAGAGTTCTTATGATTCTTAAAACGCGATATCGCATCTCATTTCTATGTTTCATGGTAAGATATAATATGATTTGCGAAGTGTTATGCATTCCTCGTCTACACTTCAAATGAATGTAAATGCGACACTTCCTTGCAAGGAAATAGCGTCTGCAGATGTTTACGTATCGTAGCAATAGAATTCTAATGCTTCTTAAAACGCGATATCGCATGTCATTTCTATGTTTCATGGTAAGATATAATATGATTTGCGAAGTGTCATGTATTCCACGTCTACACTTCAAATGAATGTAAATGCGACACTTCCTTGCCAGGAAATAGCGACTGCAGATGTCTAGGTATCGTAGCGATAGAGTTCTAATGCTTCTTAAAACGCGATATCGCATCTCATTTCTATGTTTCATGGTAAGATATAATATTCATTGCGAAGTGTTATGCATTCCTCGTCTACGATTCAAACGAAAGTAAATGCGACACTTCCTTGCAAGGAAATAGCGTTTGCAGATGTCTACGTATCGAAGCAATAGAGTTCAAATGCTTCTTAAAACGAGATACTGCATCTCATATCTATGTTTCATGATAAGATATAATATTCATCGCGAAGTGTTATGCATTCCTCGTCTACGATTCAAATGAAAGTAAATGCGACACTTCCTTGCAAGGAAATAGCGTTTGCAGATGTCTACGTATTGTAGCAATGGAGTTCTTATAATTCTTAAAACGCGATATCGCATCTCATTTCTATGTTTCATGGTAAGGTATAATATGATTTGCGAAGTGTTATGTATTCCTCGCCTACACTTCAAATGAATGTAAATGCGACACTTCCTTGCAAGGAAATAGCGTTTGCAGATGTCTACGTATCGAAGCAATAATGTTGAAATGCTTCTTAAAACGCGATATCGCATCTCATTTCTATGTTTTATGGTAAGATATAATATGATTTGCGAAGTGTTATGTATTCCTCGTCTACACTTCAAATGAATGTAAATGCGACACTTCCTTGCTAGGAAATAGCGTCTGCAGATGTCTACCTATCGTAGCAATAGTGTTCTAATTCTTCTTAAAACGCGATATCGCATCTCATTTCTATGTTTCATGGTAAGGTATAATATGATTTGCGAAGTGTTATGCATTCCTCGTCTACGATTCAAATGAAAGTAAATACGACACTTCCTTGCTAGGAAATAGCGTCTGCAGATTTCTAGGTATCGTAGCAATAGAGTTCTAATGCTTCTTAAAACGCGATATCGCATCTCATTTCTATGTTTCATGGTAAGATGTAATATGATTTGCGAAGTGTCATGTATTCCTCGTCTACACATCAAATGAATGTAAATGCGACACTTCCTTGCTAGGAAATAGCGTCTGCAGATGTCTACGTATCGAAGCAATAGAGTTTAAGTGCTTCTTAAAACGAGATACTGCATCTCATATCTATGTTTTATGATAAGATATAATATTCATAGCGAAGTGTTATGCATTCCTCGACTACGATTCAAATGAATGTAAATGCGACACTTCCTTGCAAGGAAATAGCGTTTGCAGATGTCTACGTATCGTAGCAATAGATTTCTAATGCTTCTTAAAACGCGATATCGCATCTCATTTCTATGTTTCATGGTAAGATATAATATTCATTGCGAAGTGTTATGCTTTTCCTCGTCTACGGTTCAAATGAATGTAAATGCGACACTTCCTTGCAAGGAAATAGCGTTTGCAAATGTCTACCTATCGTAGCAATAGTGTTCTAATTCTTCTTAAAACGCGATATCGCATCTCATTTCTATGTTTCATGGTAAGGTATAATATGATTTGCGAAGTGTTATGTATTCCTCGTCTACACTTCAAATGAATGTAAATGCGACACTTCCTTGCAAGGAAATAGCGTTTGCAGATATCTACGTATCGTAGCAATGGATTTCTGATGCTTCTTAAAACGCGATTTCGCATCTCATTTCTATGTTTTATGGTAAGATATAATATGATTTGCGAAGTGTTATGTATTCCTCGTCTACACTTCAAATGAATGTAAATGCGACACTTCCTTGCAAGGAAATAGCGTTTGCAGATGTCTACGTATCGAAGCAATAGAGTTCAAATGCTTCTTAAAACGAGATATCGCATCTCATTTCTATGATTCATGGTAAGATATAATATGATTTGCGAAGTGTTATGTATTCCTCGTCTACACTTCAAATGAATGTGAATGCGATACTTCCTCGCTAGGAAATAGCGTTTGCAGATGTCTACGTATCGTAGCAATAGCTTTCTAATGCTTCCTAAAACGCGATATCGCATCTCATTTCTATGTTTCATGGTAAGATATAACATGATTTGCGAAGTGTCATGTATTCCTCGTCTACACTTCAAATGAATGTGAATACGATACTTCCCCGCTAGGAAATAGCCTTTGCAGATGTCTACGTATCGTAGCAATAGCTTTCTAATGCTTCTTAAAACGCGATATCGCATCTCATTTCTATGTTTCATGGTAAGATATAAGATGATTAGCTATGTGTCATGTATTCCTCGTCTACACTTCAAATGAATGTAAATGCGACACTACCTTGTTAGGTAATAGCGTCTGCAGATGTCTGGGTATCGTAGCAATAGAGTTCTAATGCTTCTTAAAACGCGATATCGCATCTCATTTCTACGTTTCATGGTAAGATGTAATATGATTTGCGAAGTGTTATGCATTCCTCGTCTACGATTCAAATGAATGTAAATGCGACACTTCCTTGCAAGGAAATAGCGTTTGCAGATGTCTACGTATCGTAGCAATAGAGTTCTTATGATTCTTAAAACGATATATCGCATCTAATTTCTATGTTTCATGGTAAGGTATAATATGATTTGCGAAGTGTTATGTATTCTTCGTCTACACTTCAAATGAATGTGAATGCGACACTTTCTCGCTAGGAAATAGCGTCTGCAGATGTCTAGGTATCGTAGCAATAGAGTTCTTATGATTCTTAAAACGCGATATCGCATCTCATTTCTATGTTTCATGGTAAGATATAACATGATTTGCGAAGTGTTACGTTTTCCTCGTCTACGGTTCAAATGAATGTAAATGCGACACTTCCTTGCAAGGAAATAGCGTTTGCAAATGTCTACCTATCGTAGCAATAGTGTTCTAATTCTTCTTAAAACGCGATATCGCATCTCATTCCTATGTTTCATGGTAAGGTATAATATGATTTGCGAAGTGTTATGTATTCCTCGTCTACACTTCAAATGAATGTAAATGCGACACTTCCTTGCAAGGAAATAGTGCTTGCAGATGTCTACGTATCGTAGCAATGGATTTCTGATGCTTCTTAAAACGCGATATCGCATCTCATTTCTATGTTTTATGGTAAGATATAATATGATTTGCGAAGTGTTATGTATTCCTCGTCTACACTTCAAATGAATGTAAATGCGACACTGCCTTGCAAGTAAATAGCGTTTGCAGATGTATCGTAGCAATGGATTTCTGATGCTTCTTAAAACGCGATATCGCATCTCATTTCTATGTTTTATGGTAAGATATAATATGATTTGCGAAGTGTTATGTATTCCTCGTCTACACTTCAAATGAATGTAAATGCGACACTTCCTTGCTAGGAAATAGCGTCTGCAGATGTCTACCTATCGTAGCAATAGTGTTCTAATTCTTCTTAAAACGCGATATCGCATCTCATTCCTATGTTTCATGGTAAGGTATAATATGATTTGCGAAGTGTTATGTATTCCTCGTCTACACTTCAAATGAATGTAAATGCGACACTTCCTTGCAAGGAAATAGTGCTTGCAGATGTCTACGTATCGTAGCAATGGATTTCTGATGCTTCTTAAAACGCGATATCGCATCTCATTTCTATGTTTTATGGTAAGATATAATATGATTTGCGAAGTGTTATGTATTCCTCGTCTACACTTCAAATGAATGTAAATGCGACACTTCCTTGCAAGTAAATAGCGTTTGCAGATGTATCGTAGCAATGGATTTCTGATGCTTCTTAAAACGCGATATCGCATCTCATTTCTATGTTTTATGGTAAGATATAATATGATTTGCGAAGTGTTATGTATTCCTCGTCTACACTTCAAATGAATGTAAATGCGACACTTCCTTGCTAGGAAATAGCGTCTGCAGATGTCTACCTATCGTAGCAATAGTGTTCTAATTCTTCTTAAAACGCGATATCGCATCTCATTTCTATGTTTCATGGTAAGGTATAATATGATTTGCGAAGTGTTATGCATTCCTCGTCTACGATTCAAATGAAAGTAAATGCGACACTTCCTTGCTAGGAAATAGCGTCTGCAGATGTCTAGGTATCGTAGCAATAGAGTTCTAATGCTTCTTAAAACGCGATATCGCATCTCATTTCTATGTTTCATGGTAAGATGTAATATGATTTGCGAAGTGTCATGTATTCCTCGTCTACACATCAAATGAATGTAAATGCGACACTTCCTTGCTAGGAAATAGCGTCTGCAGATGTCTACGTATCGAAGCAATAGGGTTTAAATGCTTCTTAAAACGAGATACTGCATCTCATATCTATGTTTTATGATAAGATATAATATTCATAGCGAAGTGTTATGCATTCCTCGACTACGATTCAAATGAATGTAAATGCGACACTTCCTTGCAAGGTAATAGCGTTTGCAGATGTCTACGTATCGTAGCAATAGATTTCTAATGCTTCTTAAAACGCGATATCGCATCTCATTTCTATGTTTCATGGTAAGATATAATATGATTTGCGAACTGTTATGTATTCCTCGTCTACACCTCAAATGAATGTAAATGCGACACTTCCTTGCAGGGAAATAGCGTTTGCAGATGTCTACGTATCGAAGCAATAGAGTTCAAATGCTTCTTAAAACGAGATATTGCATCTCATATCTACGTTTCATGATAAGATATAATATACATTGCGAAGTGTTATGCATTCCTCGTCTACGATTCAAATGAAAGTAAATGCGACACTTCCTTGCAAGGAAATAGCGTTTGCGGGTGTCTACGTATCGTAGCAATAGATTTCTAATGCTTCTTAAAACGCGATATCGCACCTCATTTCTATGCTTCATGGTAAGATATAATATGATTTGCGAAGTGTTATGTATTCCTCGTCTACACCTCAAATGAATGTAAATGCGACACTTCCGTGCAGGGAAATAGCGTTTGCAGATGTCTACGTATCGAAGCAATAGAGTTCAAATGCTTCTTAAAACGAGATATTGCATCTCATATCTATGTTTCATGGTAAGATATAATATGATTTGCGAAGTGTCATGTATTCCTCGTCTACACTTCAAATGAATGTAAATGCGACACTTCCTTGCAAGGAAATAGCGTTTGCAGATGTCTACGTATCGTTGCAACGGATTTCTCATGCTTCCTAAAACATGATATCGCATCTCATTTCTATGTTTTATGGTAAGATATAATATAATTTGCGAAGTGTTATGTATTCCTCGTCTACGCTTCAAATGAATGTAAATGCGACACTTCCTTGCAAGGAAATAGCGTTTGCAGATGTCTACGTATCGAAGCAATAGAGTTCAAATGCTTCTTAAAACGAGATACTGCATCTCACATCTATGTTTCATGATAAGATATAGTATTCATTGCGAAGTGTTATGCATTCCTCGTCTACGAATCAAATGAAAGTAAATCCGACACTTCCTTGCAAGGAAATAGCGTTTGCAGATGTCTACGTATCGAAGCAATAGAGTTCAAATGCTTCTTAAAACGAGATATTGCATCTCATATCTATGTTTCATGATAAGATATAATATTCATTGCGAAGTGTTATGCTTTTCCTCGTCTACGGTTCAAATGAATGTAAATGCGACACTTCCTTGCAAGGAAATAGCGTTTGCAAATGTCTACCTATCGTAGCAATAGTGTTCTAATTCTTCTTAAAACGCGATATCGCATCTCATTTCTATGTTTCATGGTAAGATGTAATATGATTTGCGAAGTGTCATGTATTCCTCGTCTACACATCAAATGAATGTAAATGCGACACTTCCTTGCTAGGAAATAGCGTCTGCAGATGTCTACGTATCGAAGGAATAGAGTTCAAATGCTTCTTAAAACGAGATATTGCATCTCATATCTATGTTTTATGATAAGATATAATATTCATAGCGAAGTGTTATGCATTCCTCGTCTACGATTCAAATGAAAGTAAATGCGACACTTCCATGCAAGGAAATAGCGTTTGCAGATGTCTACGTATCGAAGCAATAGAGTTCAAATGCTTCTTAAAACGAGATATTGCATCTCATATCTATGTTTCATGATAAGATATAATATTCATTGCGAATTATTATGTATTCCTCGTCTAGACTTCAAATGAATGTAATTGCGACACTTCCTTGCCAGGAAATAGCGTCTGCAGATGTCTAGGTATCGTAGCAATGGAGTTCTAATGCTTCTTAAAACGCGATATCGCATCTCATTTCTATGTTTCATGGTAAGATGTAATATGATTTGCGAAGTGTTATGTATTCCTCGTCTACATTTCAAATGAATGTAAATGCGACACTTCCTCGCTAGGAAATAGTGTTTGCAGATGTCTACGTATCGTAGCAATAGATTTCTAATTCTTCTTAAAACGCGATATCGCATCCCATTTCTATGTTTCATGGTAAGGTATAATGTGATTTGCGAAGTGTTATGTATTCCTCGTCTACACTTCAAATGAATGTAAATGCGACACTTCCTTGCAAGGAAATGGCGTTTGCAGATGTCTACGTATCGTTGCAACGGATTTCTCATGCTTCTTAAAACGCGATATCGCATCTCATTTCTATGTTTTATGGTAAGATATAATATAATTTGCGAAGTGTTATGTATTCCTCGTCTACGCTTCAAATGAATGTAAATGCGACACTTCCTTGCAAGGAAATAGCGTTTGCAGATGTCTACGTATCGAAGCAATAGAGTTCAAATGCTTCTTAAAACGAGATATTGCATCTCATATCTATGTTTCATGATAAGATATAATATTCATTGCGAAGTGTTATGCTTTTCCTCGTCTACGGTTCAAATGAATGTAAATGCGACACTTCCTTGCAAGGAAATAGCGTTTGCAAATGTCTACCTATCGTAGCAATAGTGTTCTAATTCTTGTTAAAACGCGATATCGCATCTCATTTCTATGTTTCATGGTAAGGTATAATATGATTTGCGAAGTGTTATGTATTCCTCGTCTACACTTCAAATGAATGTAAATGCGACACTTCCTTGCAAGGAAATAGCGTTTGCAGATGTCTACGTATCGTAGCAATGGATTTCTGATGCTTCTTAAAACGCGATATCGCATCTCATTTCTATGTTTTGTGGTAAGATATAATATGATTTGCGAAGTGTTATGTATTCCTCGTCTACGCTTCAAATGAATGTAAATGCGACACTTCCTTGCAAGGAAATAGCGTTTGCAGATGTCTACGTATCGAAGCAATAGAGTTCAAATGCTTCTTAAAACGAGATACTGCATCTCATATCTATGTTTCATGATAAGATATAATATTCATTGCGAAGTGTTATGCATTCCTCGTCTACGATTCAAATGAAAGTAAATACGACACTTCCATGCAAGGAAATAGCGTTTGCAGATGTCTACGTATCGAAGCAATAGAGTTCAAATGCTTCTTAAAACGAGATATTGCATCTCATATCTATGTTTCATGATAAGATATAATATTCATTGCGAATTATTATGTATTCCTCGTCTAGACTTCAAATGAATGTAATTGCGACACTTCCTTGCCAGGAAATAGCGTCTGCAGATGTCTAGGTATCGTAGCAATAGAGTTCTAATGCTTCTTAAAACGCGATATCGCATCTCATTTCTATGTTTCATGGTAAGATATAACATGATTTGCGAAGTGTTACGTTTTCCTCGTCTACGGTTCAAATGAATGTAAATGCGACACTTCCTTGCAAGGAAATAGCGTTTGCAAATGTCTACCTATCGTAGCAATAGTGTTCTAATTCTTCTTAAAACGCGATATCGCATCTCATTCCTATGTTTCATGGTAAGGTATAATATGATTTGCGAAGTGTTATGTATTCCTCGTCTACACTTCAAATGAATGTAAATGCGACACTTCCTTGCAAGGAAATAGTGCTTGCAGATGTCTACGTATCGTAGCAATGGATTTCTGATGCTTCTTAAAACGCGATATCGCATCTCATTTCTATGTTTTATGGTAAGATATAATATGATTTGCGAAGTGTTATGTATTCCTCGTCTACACTTCAAATGAATGTAAATGCGACACTTCCTTGCAAGTAAATAGCGTTTGCAGATGTATCGTAGCAATGGATTTCTGATGCTTCTTAAAACGCGATATCGCATCTCATTTCTATGTTTTATGGTAAGATATAATATGATTTGCGAAGTGTTATGTATTCCTCGTCTACACTTCAAATGAATGTAAATGCGACACTTCCTTGCTAGGAAATAGCGTCTGCAGATGTCTACCTATCGTAGCAATAGTGTTCTAATTCTTCTTAAAACGCGATATCGCATCTCATTTCTATGTTTCATGGTAAGGTATAATATGATTTGCGAAGTGTTATGCATTCCTCGTCTACGATTCAAATGAAAGTAAATGCGACACTTCCTTGCTAGGAAATAGCGTCTGCAGATGTCTAGGTATCGTAGCAATAGAGTTCTAATGCTTCTTAAAACGCGATATCGCATCTCATTTCTATGTTTCATGGTAAGATGTAATATGATTTGCGAAGTGTCATGTATTCCTCGTCTACACATCAAATGAATGTAAATGCGACACTTCCTTGCTAGGAAATAGCGTCTGCAGATGTCTACGTATCGAAGCAATAGAGTTTAAATGCTTCTTAAAACGAGATACTGCATCTCATATCTATGTTTTATGATAAGATATAATATTCATAGCGAAGTGTTATGCATTCCTCGACTACGATTCAAATGAATGTAAATGCGACACTTCCTTGCAAGGTAATAGCGTTTGCAGATGTCTACGTATCGTAGCAATAGATTTCTAATGCTTCTTAAAACGCGATATCGCATCTCATTTCTATGTTTCATGGTAAGATATAATATGATTTGCGAACTGTTATGTATTCCTCGTCTACACCTCAAATGAATGTAAATGCGACACTTCCTTGCAGGGAAATAGCGTTTGCAGATGTCTACGTATCGAAGCAATAGAGTTCAAATGCTTCTTAAAACGAGATATTGCATCTCATATCTACGTTTCATGATAAGATATAATATACATTGCGAAGTGTTATGCATTCCTCGTCTACGATTCAAATGAAAGTAAATGCGACACTTCCTTGCAAGGAAATAGCGTTTGCGGGTGTCTACGTATCGTAGCAATAGATTTCTAATGCTTCTTAAAACGCGATATCGCACCTCATTTCTATGCTTCATGGTAAGATATAATATGATTTGCGAAGTGTTATGTATTCCTCGTCTACACCTCAAATGAATGTAAATGCGACACTTCCGTGCAGGGAAATAGCGTTTGCAGATGTCTACGTATCGAAGCAATAGAGTTCAAATGCTTCTTAAAACGAGATATTGCATCTCATATCTATGTTTCATGGTAAGATATAATATGATTTGCGAAGTGTCATGTATTCCTCGTCTACACTTCAAATGAATGTAAATGCGACACTTCCTTGCAAGGAAATAGCGTTTGCAGATGTCTACGTATCGTTGCAACGGATTTCTCATGCTTCCTAAAACATGATATCGCATCTCATTTCTATGTTTTATGGTAAGATATAATATAATTTGCGAAGTGTTATGTATTCCTCGTCTACGCTTCAAATGAATGTAAATGCGACACTTCCTTGCAAGGAAATAGCGTTTGCAGATGTCTACGTATCGAAGCAATAGAGTTCAAATGCTTCTTAAAACGAGATACTGCATCTCACATCTATGTTTCATGATAAGATATAGTATTCATTGCGAAGTGTTATGCATTCCTCGTCTACGAATCAAATGAAAGTAAATCCGACACTTCCTTGCAAGGAAATAGCGTTTGCAGATGTCTACGTATCGAAGCAATAGAGTTCAAATGCTTCTTAAAACGAGATATTGCATCTCATATCTATGTTTCATGATAAGATATAATATTCATTGCGAAGTGTTATGCTTTTCCTCGTCTACGGTTCAAATGAATGTAAATGCGACACTTCCTTGCAAGGAAATAGCGTTTGCAAATGTCTACCTATCGTAGCAATAGTGTTCTAATTCTTCTTAAAACGCGATATCGCATCTCATTTCTATGTTTCATGGTAAGATGTAATATGATTTGCGAAGTGTCATGTATTCCTCGTCTACACATCAAATGAATGTAAATGCGACACTTCCTTGCTAGGAAATAGCGTCTGCAGATGTCTACGTATCGAAGGAATAGAGTTCAAATGCTTCTTAAAACGAGATATTGCATCTCATATCTATGTTTTATGATAAGATATAATATTCATAGCGAAGTGTTATGCATTCCTCGTCTACGATTCAAATGAAAGTAAATGCGACACTTCCATGCAAGGAAATAGCGTTTGCAGATGTCTACGTATCGAAGCAATAGAGTTCAAATGCTTCTTAAAACGAGATATTGCATCTCATATCTATGTTTCATGATAAGATATAATATTCATTGCGAATTATTATGTATTCCTCGTCTAGACTTCAAATGAATGTAATTGCGACACTTCCTTGCCAGGAAATAGCGTCTGCAGATGTCTAGGTATCGTAGCAATGGAGTTCTAATGCTTCTTAAAACGCGATATCGCATCTCATTTCTATGTTTCATGGTAAGATGTAATATGATTTGCGAAGTGTTATGTATTCCTCGTCTACATTTCAAATGAATGTAAATGCGACACTTCCTCGCTAGGAAATAGTGTTTGCAGATGTCTACGTATCGTAGCAATAGATTTCTAATTCTTCTTAAAACGCGATATCGCATCCCATTTCTATGTTTCATGGTAAGGTATAATGTGATTTGCGAAGTGTTATGTATTCCTCGTCTACACTTCAAATGAATGTAAATGCGACACTTCCTTGCAAGGAAATGGCGTTTGCAGATGTCTACGTATCGTTGCAACGGATTTCTCATGCTTCTTAAAACGCGATATCGCATCTCATTTCTATGTTTTATGGTAAGATATAATATAATTTGCGAAGTGTTATGTATTCCTCGTCTACGCTTCAAATGAATGTAAATGCGACACTTCCTTGCAAGGAAATAGCGTTTGCAGATGTCTACGTATCGAAGCAATAGAGTTCAAATGCTTCTTAAAACGAGATATTGCATCTCATATCTATGTTTCATGATAAGATATAATATTCATTGCGAAGTGTTATGCTTTTCCTCGTCTACGGTTCAAATGAATGTAAATGCGACACTTCCTTGCAAGGAAATAGCGTTTGCAAATGTCTACCTATCGTAGCAATAGTGTTCTAATTCTTGTTAAAACGCGATATCGCATCTCATTTCTATGTTTCATGGTAAGGTATAATATGATTTGCGAAGTGTTATGTATTCCTCGTCTACACTTCAAATGAATGTAAATGCGACACTTCCTTGCAAGGAAATAGCGTTTGCAGATGTCTACGTATCGTAGCAATGGATTTCTGATGCTTCTTAAAACGCGATATCGCATCTCATTTCTATGTTTTGTGGTAAGATATAATATGATTTGCGAAGTGTTATGTATTCCTCGTCTACGCTTCAAATGAATGTAAATGCGACACTTCCTTGCAAGGAAATAGCGTTTGCAGATGTCTACGTATCGAAGCAATAGAGTTCAAATGCTTCTTAAAACGAGATACTGCATCTCATATCTATGTTTCATGATAAGATATAATATTCATTGCGAAGTGTTATGCATTCCTCGTCTACGATTCAAATGAAAGTAAATACGACACTTCCATGCAAGGAAATAGCGTTTGCAGATGTCTACGTATCGAAGCAATAGAGTTCAAATGCTTCTTAAAACGAGATATTGCATCTCATATCTATGTTTCATGATAAGATATAATATTCATTGCGAATTATTATGTATTCCTCGTCTAGACTTCAAATGAATGTAATTGCGACACTTCCTTGCCAGGAAATAGCGTCTGCAGATGTCTAGGTATCGTAGCAATAGAGTTCTAATGCTTCTTAAAACGCGATATCGCATCTCATTTCTATGTTTCATGGTAAGATGTAATATGATTTGCGAAGTGTTATGTATTCCTCGTCTACATTTCAAATGAATGTAAATGCGACACTTCCTCGCTAGGAAATAGTGTTTGCAGATGTCTAGGTATCGTAGCAATAGAGTTCTAATGCTTCTTAAAACGCGATATCGCATCTCATTTCTATGTTTCATGGTAAGATGTAATATGATTTGCGAAGTGTTATGTATTCCTCGTCTACACTTCAAATGAATGTAAATGCGACACTTCCTTGCTAGGAAATAGCGTCTGCAGATGTCTACGTATCGAAGAAATAGTGTTTAAATGCTTCTTAAAACGAGGTACTGCATCTCATATGTATGTTTTATGATAAGATATAGTATTCATAGCGAAGTGTTATGCATTCCTCGACTACGATTCAAATGAATGTAAATGCGACACTTCCTTGCAAGGAAATAGCGTTTGCAGATGTCTACGTATCGTAGCAATAGATTTCTAATGCTTCTTAAAACGCGATATCGCATCTCATTTCTATGTTTCATGGTAAGATGTAATATGATTTGCGAAGTGTTATGTATTCCTCGTCTAGACTTCAAATGAATGTAAATGCGACACTTCCTTGCCAGGAAATAGAGTCTGCAGATGTCTAGGTATCGTAGCAATAGAGTTCTAATGCTTCTTAAAACGCGATATCGCATCTCATTTCTATGTTTCATGGTAAAATGTAATATGATTTGCGAAGTGTCATGTATTCCTCGTCTACACTTCAAATGAATGTAAATGCGACACTTCCTTGCTAGGAAATAGCGTCTGCAGATGTCTACGTATCGAAGCAATAGAGTTTAAATGCTTCTTAAAACGAGATACTGCATCTCATATCTATGTTTTATGATAAGATATAATATTCATAGCGAAGTGTTATGCATTCCTCGACTACGATTCAAATGAATGTAAATGCGACACTTCCTTGCAAGGAAATAGCGTTTGCAGATGTCTACGTATCGTAGCAATAGATTTCTAATGCTTCTTAAAACGCGATATCGCATCTCATTTCTATGTTTCATGGTAAGATGTAATATGATTTGCGAAGTGTTATGTATTCCTCGTCTACACTTCAAATGAATGTAAATGCGACACTTCCTTGCTAGGAAATAGCGTCTGCAGATGTCTACCTATCGAAGAAATAGTGTTTAAATGCTTCTTAAAACGAGGTACTGCATCTCATATCTATGTTTTATGATAAGATATAATATTCATAGCGAAGTGTTATGCATTCCTCGACTACGATTCAAATGAATGTAAATGCGACACTTCCTTGCAAGGAAATAGCGTTTGCAGATGTCTACGTATCGTAGCAATAGATTTCTAATGCTTCTTAAAACGCGATATCGCATCTCATTTCTATGTTTCATGGTAAGATGTAATATGATTTGCGAAGTGTTATGTATTCCTCGTCTAGACTTCAAATGAATGTAAATGCGACACTTCCTTGCCAGGAAATAGAGTCTGCAGATGTCTAGGTATCGTAGCAATAGAGTTCTAATGCTTCTTAAAACGCGATATCGCATCTCATTTCTATGTTTCATGGTAAAATGTAATATGATTTGCGAAGTGTCATGTATTCCTCGTCTACACTTCAGATGAATGTAAATGCGACACTTCCTTGCTAGGAAACAGCGTCTGCAGATGTCTACGTATCGAAGCAATAGAGTTTAAATGCTTCTTAAAACGAGATACTGCATCTCATATCTATGTTTTATGATAAGATATAATATTCATAGCGAAGTGTTATGCATTCCTCGACTACGATTCAAATGAATGTAAATGCGACACTTCCTTGCAAGGAAATAGCGTTTGCAGATGTCTACGTATCGTAGCAATAGATTTCTAATGCTTCTTAAAACGCGATATCGCATCTCATTTCTATGTTTCATGGTAAGATGTAATATGATTTGCGAAGTGTTATGTATTCCTCGTCTAGACTTCAAATGAATGTAAATGCGACACTTCCTTGCCAGGAAATAGAGTCTGCAGATGTCTAGGTATCGTAGCAATAGAGCTCTAATGCTTCTTAAAACGCGATATCGCATCTCATTTCTATGTTTCATGGTAAAATGTAATATGATTTGCGAAGTGTCATGTATTCCTCGTCTACACTTCAAATGAATGTAAATGCGACACTTCCTTGCTAGGAAATAGCGTCTGCAGATGTCTACGTATCGAAGCAATAGAGTTTAAATGCTTCTTAAAACGAGATACTGCATCTCATATCTATGTTTTATGATAAGATATAATATTCATAGCGAAGTGTTATGCATTCCTCGACTACGATTCAAATGAATGTAAATGCGACACTTCCTTGCAAGGAAATAGCGTTTGCAGATGTCTACGTATCGTAGCAATAGATTTCTAATGCTTCTTAAAACGCGATATCGCATCTCATTTCTATGTTTCATGGTAAGATGTAATATGATTTGCGAAGTGTTATGTATTCCTCGTCTACACTTCAAATGAATGTAAATGCGACACTTCCTTGCTAGGAAATAGCGTCTGCAGATGTCTACCTATCGTAGCAATAGTGTTCTAATTCTTCTTAAAACGCGATATCGCATCCCATTTCTATGTTTCATGGTAAGGTATAATGTGATTTGCGAAGTGTTATGTATTCCTCGTCTACACTTCAAATGAATGTAAATGCGACACTTCCTTGCAAGGAAATAGCGTTTGCAGATGTCTACGTATCGTTGCAACGGATTTCTCATGCTTCTTAAAACGCGATATCGCATCTCATTTCTATGTTTTATGGTAAGATATAATATAATTTGCGAAGTGTTATGTATTCCTCGTCTACGCTTCAAATGAATGTAAATGCGACACTTCCTTGCAAGGAAATAGCGTTTGCAGATGTCTACGTATCGAAGCAATAGAGTTCAAATGCTTCTTAAAACGAGATACTGCATCTCACATCTATGTTTCATGATAAGATATAGTATTCATTGCGAAGTGTTATGCATTCCTCGTCTACGAATCAAATGAAAGTAAATCCGACACTTCCTTGCAAGGAAATAGCGTTTGCAGATGTCTACGTATCGAAGCAATAGAGTTCAAATGCTTCTTAAAACGAGATATTGCATCTCATATCTATGTTTCATGATAAGATATAATATTCATTGCGAAGTGTTATGTATTCCTCGTCTACACTTCAAATGAATGTAAATGCTACACTTCCTTGCAAGGAAATAGCGTTTGCAGATGTCTACGTATCGTAGCAATAGAGTTCATATGATTCTTAAAACGCGATATCGCATCTCATTTCTATGTTTCATGGTAAGATATAACATGATTTGCGAAGTGTTATGTATTCCTCGTCTACACTTCAAATGAATGTGAATGCGATACTTCCTCGCTAGAAATTAGCGTTTGCAGATGTCTACGTATCGTAGCAATAGATTTCTAATGCTTCTTAAAACGGCGATGTCGCATCTCATTTCTATGTTTCATGGTAAGATATAATATGATTTGCGAAGTGCTATGTATTCCTCGTCTACACCTCAAATGAATGTAAATGCGACACTTCCTTGCAGGGAAATAGCGTTTGCAGATGTCTACGTATCGTAGCAATAGTGTTCTTATAATTCTTAAAGCGCGATTTCGCATCTCATTTCTATGTTTCATGGTAAGATATAATATGATTTGCTAAGTGTCATGTATTCCTCGTCTACACTTCAAATGAATGTAAATGCGACACTTCCTTGTTAGGAAATAACGTCTGCAGATGTCTGGGTATCGTAGCAATAGAGTTCTAATGCTTCTTAAAACGCGATATCGCATCTCATTTCTACGTTTCATGGTAAGATGTATTATGATTTGCGAAGTGTTATGCATTCCTCGTCTACGATTCTAATGAATGTAAATGCGACACTTCCTTGCAAGGAAATAGCGTTTGCAGATGTCTACGTATCGTAGCAATAGTGTTCTTATGATTCTTAAAAAGCGATATCGCATCTCATTTCTATGTTTCATGGTAAGGTATAATATGATTTGCGAAGTGTTATGTATTCCTCGTCTACACTTCAAATGAATGTGAATGCGACACTTCCTCGCTAGGAAATAGCGTCTGCAGATGTATAAGTATCGTAGCAATAGAGTTCCAATGCTTCTTAAAACGCGATATTGCATCTAATATCTATGTTTCATGATAAGATATAATATTCATTGCGAAGTGTTATGCATTCCTCGTCTACGATTCAAATGAAAGTAAATGCGACACTTCCTTGCAAGGAAATAGCGTTTGCAGATGTCTACGTATCGTAGCAATAGAGTTCATATGATTCTTAAAACGCGATATCGCATCTCATTTCTATGTTTCATGGTAAGATATAACATGATTTGCGAAGTGTTATGTATTCCTCGTCTACACTTCAAATGAATGTGAGTGCGATACTTCCTCGCTAGGAAATAGCGTTTGCAGATGTCTACGTATCGTAGCAATAGCTTACTAATGCTTCTTAAAACGCGATATCGCATCTCATTTCTATGTTTCATGATAAGATATAACATGATTTGCGAAGTGTTATGTATACCTCGTCTACACTTCAAATGAATGTGAATGGTGATACTTCCTCGCTAGGAAATAGCGTTTGCAGATGTCTACGTATCGTAGCAAAAGATTTCTAGTGCTTCTTAAAACGGCGATATCGCATCTCATTTCTATGTTTCATGGTAAGATATAATATGATTTGCGAAGTGCTATGTATTCCTCGTCTACACCTCAAATGAATGTAAATGCGACACTCCCTTGCAGGGAAATAGCGTTTGCAGATGTCTACGTATCGTAGCAATAGAGTTCTTATAATTCTTAAAACGCGATTTCGCATCTCATTTCTATGTTTCATGGTAAGATATAACACGATTTGCGAAGTGTCATGTATTCCACGTCTACACTTCAAATGAATGTGAATGCGATACTTCCTCGCTAGGAAATAGCGTTTGCAGATGTCTACGTATCGTAGCAATAGATTTCTAATGCTTCTTAAAACGGCGATATCGCATCTCATTTCTATGTTTCATGGTAAGATATAATATGATTTGCGAAGTGTTATGTATTCCTCGTCTACACCTCAAATGAATGTAAATGCGACACTTCCTTGCAGGGAAATAGCGTTTGCAGATGTCTACGTATCGAAGCAATAGAGTTCTAATGCTTCTTAAAACGAGATATTGCATCTCATATCTATGTTTCATGATAAGATATAATATTCATTGCGAAGTGTTAAGCATTCCTCGTCTACGATTCAAATGAATGTAAATGCGACACTTCCTTGCAAGGAAATAGCGTTTGCAGATGTCTACGTATCGTAGCAATAGAGTTCTTATAATTCTTAAAACGCGATTTCGCATCTCATTTCTATGTTTCATGGTAAGATGTAATATGGTTTGCGAAGTGTTATGTATTCCTCGTCTACACTTCAAATGAATGTAAATGCGACACTTCCTCGGTAGGAAATAGCGTTTGCAGATGTCTTGTCACGTCCCGAGGTGCGGTTGCGCTCGCAACGGTGGCACAAAGTCGTAACCGTTCCCGAAAATAACGCGAAGTGCGTCCGGACCGGGTTCGTTGGCGTTTCGGACTCGATAAAACGATAGTTAACACTAAACTTACCTTGCGAAGGCTTGATTCCGCTGTCTGATTTCTCTTTCCAGGTACCTGGAGCGCCTTGGATCCGCAACCGGGATGGCGGCGGCGTACGGCTGGAACGGAGGTACGTCTACGGGAATAAACGTCCAGGCGGGTTGACTCCGGCTGGCAGGTATCGGCGTTTGGCCCTGACGAATGGCGACTCGTACGGGTCGTGCGGCGAAGGAAACCTCCTTCACAGGAACCAGGACTCGAACGCAGGAAATTGAATATTCTGGTGCATCACCCACGTATTCCCGAGCGAGACGACGAATAAACTCTCTCCTCCCGCGCGCGTCGTGTACGCTTTGTCGGAGGTGCAAGGCTCATCGAGAATACTTGAACTTCGGTCGAGTACGGCGCGGCTAAGCGTTGGTTCGCTCTAGCTTACCGGGATCAACCTGGGCGTAAGATATTCTATGCACGGTAGAAGTGAGGATGGAGCAACTAAGCGCTGGTTCGCTCTAGTCGTCGAGCCTCAAGACTATCGCAGATGAGATATAGAATTAGAATAATCGCGAGCGTACCCGTGGATTAGAATTAAGGAATTGTATTTGAACTCGAATAAAGATACTTTGAATCTGGTAAAAATAAACTATATTCTATGATTTCACTATACTAGATACACTTGACTAACTTCTAAGTTACTGACTAACGATTACAATGAGAATTAGAAATAGTATGAAGTATCGAATGGACTCCGCTATGGGAGTATGGATAGAGACGAATGCATTAGAGCTAATTGCTCGTTGCGAATGAGCCTATTGCTCGGATCGAAAGTGCATCGTTCGGATGCTGGAGGCGAGTTAGGAACTCGTCGGTTCGGAGATGAGATAGGAACTCTTCGGTTCGGAGATGAGATAGGAACTGACTCTCGGATCTCGCGTCCGCGACCTCCTCGGGTCGCGCGGCGCGCGAGTCGCTGGGCCCTCGCGGTGTGGCGGACGGTCGGAGTAGGGCGGCCGCTCGGCCCTCGTGGTGGGGCGGCCGTTCGGAGTGGGGTGCGGTCCGCGTTAAGCGCGAGCCGCGAGCGTCGAGTGTGCGCGCGAGTGCAACGGAACATAACCGTGCATGAATGAAATATATACATATATTCACTTAAATCTAGGTGTGCGTCGGTGTGTATGTACATATATGAGTAGTGTGCTTATCCTAGTCCCATATGTACGAGAAGTACGTATAGGGCTTCGTGATTGCTGGGGATTCGACCCAGCACGTGTCGGAGAGCTCCTCGCCCTCGTAATACGGGGTAAAGTCCTCCCCCTCGTGTGTGGAGATCGCGCGTGGGCGCGGCATGCTGCATCCTTCTTCCCTCCCGTATCTTTGTCTCCTTCTGTAGGGACGGCGAGTCGGCGGGTGGCCCGTGTGCAGGGGCTCCGGATACGGATGCTGGGGATGATGAGGTGGACGCCGGAGGGTGGCAGGCGGTACGCCTGACGTTACAGTCTACGTATCGTAGCAATAGATTTGCAATGCTTCTTAAAACGCGATATCGCATCTCATTTCTATGTTTCATGGTAAGATATAATATGATTTGCGAAGTGTTATGTATTCCTTGTCTACACTTCAAATGAATGTAAATGCGACACTTCCTTGCTAGGAAATAGCGTCTGCAGATGTCTAGGTATCGTAGCAATAGAGTTTTAATGCTTCTTAAAACGCGATATAGCATCTCATTTCTATGTTTTCATGGTAAGATGTAATATGATTTGCGAAGTGTTATGTATTCCCTCGTCTACACTTCAAATTAATGTAAATGCGACACTTCCTTGTAAGGAAATTGCGTTTGCAGATGTCTACGTATCGAAGCAATAGAGTTCAAATGCTTCTTAAAACGAGATACTGCTCTCATATCTATGTTTCATGATATGATATAATATTCATTGCGAAGTGTTATGCATTCCTCGTCTACGATTCAAATGAAAGTAAATGCGACACTTCCTTGCAAGGAAATAGCGTTTGCAGATGTCTACGTAATCGAAGCAAATAGAGTTCAAATGCTTCTTAAAACGAGATATTGCATCTCATATCTATGTTTCATGATAAGATATAATATTCATTGCGAATTATTATGTATTCCTCGTCTAGACTTCAAATGAATGTAAATGCGACACTTCCTTGCAAGGAAATAGCGTTTGCAGATGTCTACGTATCGAAGCAATAGAGTTCTAATGCTTCTTAAAACGCGATATCGCATCTCATTTTCTATGTTTCATGGTAAGATATAATATGATTTGCGAAGTGTTATGTTTTCCTCGTGTACACCTCAAATGAATGTAAATGCGACACTTCCTTGCAAGGAAATAGCGATTGCAGATGTCTACCTATCGTAGCAATAGAGTTCTAATGCTTCTTAAAACGCGATATCGCATCTCATTTCTATGTTTCATGGTAAGATATAATATGATTTGCGAAGTGTTATGTATTCCTCGTCTACACTTCAAATGAACGTAAATGCGACACTTCCTTGTTAGGAATTAGAGTCTGCAGATATCTGGGTATCGTAGCAATAGAGTTCTAGTGCTTCTTAAAACGCGATATCGCATCTCATTTCCTACGTTTTCATGATAAGATGTATTATGATTTGTGAAGTGTTATGCATTCCTCGTCTACGATTCAAATGAATGTAAAATGCGACACTTCCTTGCAAGGAAAAAAGCCGTTTGCAGATGTCTACGTATCGCAAGCAATAGAGTTCTTATGATTCTTAAAAGGCGATATCGCATCTCATTTCTATGTTTCATAGTAAGGTATAATATGATTTGCGAAGTGTTATGTATTCCTCGTCTACACTTCAAATGAATGTGAATGCGACACTTTCTCGCTAGGAAATAGCGTCTGCAGATGTCTAGGTATCGTAGCAATAGAGTTCCAATGCTTCTTAAAACGAGATACTGCATCTAATATCTATGTTTCATGATAAGATATAATATTCATTGCGAAGTGTTATGCATTCCTCGTCTACGATTCAAATGAAAGTAAATGCGACACTTCCTTGCAAGGAAATAGCGTTTGCAGATGTCTACGTATCGTAGCAATAGAGTTCATATGATTCTTAAAACGCGATATCGCATCTCATTTCTATGTTTCATGGTAAGATATAACATGATTTGCGAAGTGTTATGTATTCCTCGTCTACACTTCAAATGAATGTGAATGCGATACTTCCTCGCTAGGAAATAGCGTTTGCAGATGTCTACGTATCGTAGCAGTAGCTTTCTAATGCTCCTTAAAAACGCGATATCGCATCTCATTTCTATGTTTCATGGTAAGATATAACATGATTTGCGAAGTGTTATGTATACCTCGTGTACACCTCAAATGAATGTAAATGCGACACTTCCTTGCAAGGAAATAGCGATTGCAGATGTCTACCTATCGCAGCAATAGAGTTCTAATGCTTCTTAAAACGCGATATCGCATCTCATTTCTATGTTTCATGGTAAGTAAGAATATAATATGATTTGCGAAGTATCATGTATTCCTCGTCTACACTTCAAATGAATGTAAATGCGACACTTCGTTGCAAGGAAATAGCGTTTGCAAATGTCTACCTATCGTAGCAATAGTTTTCTAATGCTTCTTAAAACGCGATATCGCATCCCATTACTATGTTTCATGGTAAGATATAATATGATTTGCGAAGTGCTATGTATTCCTCGTCTACACATCAAACGAATGTAAATGCGACACTTCCTTGCAAGGAAATAGCGTCTGCAGATGTCTACGTATCGTAGCAATGGATTTCTGATGCTTCTTAGAACGCGATATCGCATCTCATTTCTATGTTTCATGGTAAGATATAATATTGCTTTGCGAAGTGTCATGCATTCCTCGTCTACACTTCAAATGAATGTAAATGCGACACTTCCTTGCAAGGAAATAGCGTTTGCAGATGTCTACGTATCGTAGCAATAGCTTTCTAATGCTTCCTAAAACGCGATATCGCATCTCATTTCTATGTTTCATGGTAAGATATAAGATGATTTGCTAAGTGTCATGTATTCCTCGTCTACACATCAAATGAATGTAAATGCGACACTTCCTTGTTAGGAAATAGCGTCTGCAGATGTCTGGGTATCGTAGCAATAGAGTTCTAATGCTTCTTAAAACGCGATATCGCATCTCCATTTCTACGTTTCATGGTAAGAGATGTATTATGATTTGCGAAGTGTTATGCATTCCTCGCCTACGATTCAAATGAATGTAAATGCGACACTTCCTTGCAAGGAAATAGCGTTTGCAGATGTCTACGTATCGAAGCAACAGAGTTCAAATGCTTCTTAAAACGAGATATTGCATCTCATATCTATGTTTCATGATAAGATATAGTATTCATTGCGAAGTGTTATGCATTCCTCGTCTACGATTCAAATGAATGTAAATGCGACCACTTCCTTGCAAGGAAAATAGCGTTTGCAGATGTCTACTTATCGAAGCAATAGAGTTCTAATGCTTCTTAAAACGCGATATCGCATCTCATTTCTATGTTTCATGGTAAGATATAATATGATTTGCGAAGTGTTATGTTTTCCTCGTCTACACCTCAAGTGAATGTAAATGCGACACTTCCTTGCAAGGAAATAGCGATTGCAGATGTCTACCTATCGTAGCAATAGAGTTCTAATGCTTCTTAAAACGCGATATCGCATCTCATTTCTATGTTTCATGGTAAGATATAATATGATTTGCGAAGTGTTATGTATTCCTCGTCTACACTTCAAACGAACGTAAATGCGACACTTCCTTAGAAGGAAATAGCGTTTGCAGATGTCTACGTATCGAAGCAATAGGGTTCTAATGCTTCTTAAAACGCGATATCGCATCTCATTTCTATGTTTCATGGTAAGATATAATATGATTTGCGAAGTGTTATGTATTCCTCGTCTACACTTCAAATGAATGTAAATGCGACACTTCCTTACAAGGAAATAGCGTTTGCAGATGTCTACGTATCGAAGCAATGGGGGTTCTAATGCTTCTTAAAACGCGATATCGCATCTCATTTCTATGTTTCATGGTAAGATATAATATGATTTGCGAAGTGTTAATGTATTCCTCGTCTACACTTCAAATGAATGTAAATGCGACACTTCCTTGGCAAGGAAATAGCGTTTGCAGATGTCTACGTATCGTAGCAATAGCTTTCTAATGCTTCTTAAAACGCGATATCGCATCTCATTTTCTATGTATCATGGTAATATATAAGATGATTTGCTAAGTGTCATGTATTCCTCGTCTACACTTCAAATGAATGTAAATGCGACACTTCCTTGTTAGGAATTAGAGTCTGCAGATATCTGGGTATCGTAGCAATAGAGTTCTAGTGCTTCTTAAAAACGCGATATCGCATCTCATTTCTACGTTTCATGATAAGATGTATTATGATTTGTGAAGTGTTATGCATTCCTCGTCTACGATTCAAATGAATGTAAATGCGACACTTCCTTGCAAGGAAAAAGCGTTTGTAGATGTCTACGTATCGCAGCAATAGAGTTCTTATGATTCTTAAAAGGCGATATCGCATCTCATTTCTATGTTTCATAGTAAGGGTATAATATGATTTGCGAAGTGTTATGTATTCCTCGTCTACACTTCAAATGAATGTGAATGCGACACTTTCTCGCTAGGAAATAGCGTCTGCAGATGTCTAGGTATCGTAGCAATAGAGTTCCAATGCTTCTTAAAACGAGATACTGCATCTAATATCTATGTTTCATGATAAGATATAATATTCATTGCGAAGTGTTATGCATTCCTCGTCTACGATTCAAATGAAAGTAAATGCGACACTTCCTTGCAAGGAAATAGCGTCTGCAGATGTCTACGTATCGTAGCAATAGAGTTCATATGATTCTTAAAACGCGATATCGCATCTCATTTCTATGTTTCATGGTAAGATATAACATGATTTGCGAAGTGTTATGTATTCCTCGTCTACACTTCAAATGAATGTGAATGCGATACTTCCTCGCTAGGAAATAGCGTTTGCAGATGTCTACGTATCGTAGCAGTAGCTTTCTAATGCTCCTTAAAACGCGATATCGCATCTCATTTCTATGTTTCATGGTAAGATATAACATGATTTGCGAAGTGTTATGTATACCTCGTGTACACCTCAAATGAATGTAAATGCGACACTTCCTTGCAAGGAAATAGCGTTTGCAGATGTCTACGTATCGTAGCAATAGCTTTCTAATGCTTCCTAAAACGCGATATCGCATCTCATTTCTATGTTTCATGGTAAGATATAAGATGATTTGCTAAGTGTCATGTATTCCTCGTCTACACATCAAATGAATGTAAATGCGACACTTCCTTGTTAGGAAATAGCGTCTGCAGATGTCTGGGTATCGTAGCAATAGAGTTCTAATGCTTCTTAAAACGCGATATCGCATCTCATTTCTACGTTTCATGGTAAGATGTATTATGATTTGCGAAGTGTTATGCATTCCTCGCCTACGATTCAAATGAATGTAAATGCGACACTTCCTTGCAAGGAAATAGCGTTTGCAGATGTCTACGTATCGAAGCAACAGAGTTCAAATGCTTCTTAAAACGAGATATTGCATCTCATATCTATGTTTCATGATAAGATATAGTATTCATTGCGAAGTGTTATGCATTCCTCGTCTACGATTCAAATGAATGTAAATGCGACACTTCCTTGCAAGGAAATAGCGTTTGCAGATGTCTACTTATCGAAGCAATAGAGTTCTAATGCTTCTTAAAACGCGATATCGCATCTCATTTCTATGTTTCATGGTAAGATATAATATGATTTGCGAAGTGTTATGTTTTCCTCGTCTACACCTCAAGTGAATGTAAATGCGACACTTCCTTGCAAGGAAATAGCGATTGCAGATGTCTACCTATCGTAGCAATAGAGTTCTAATGCTTCTTAAAACGCGATATCGCATCTCATTTCTATGTTTCATGGTAAGATATAATATGATTTGCGAAGTGTTATGTATTCCTCGTCTACACTTCAAACGAACGTAAATGCGACACTTCCTTAGAAGGAAATAGCGTTTGCAGATGTCTACGTATCGAAGCAATAGGGTTCTAATGCTTCTTAAAACGCGATATCGCATCTCATTTCTATGTTTCATGGTAAGATATAATATGATTTGCGAAGTGTTATGTATTCCTCGTCTACACTTCAAATGAATGTAAATGCGACACTTCCTTACAAGGAAATAGCGTTTGCAGATGTCTACGTATCGAAGCAATGGGGTTCTAATGCTTCTTAAAACGCGATATCGCATCTCATTTCTATGTTTCATGGTAAGATATAATATGATTTGCGAAGTGTTATGTATTCCTCGTCTACACTTCAAATGAATGTAAATGCGACACTTCCTTGCAAGGAAATAGCGTTTGCAGATGTCTACGTATCGTAGCAATAGCTTTCTAATGCTTCTTAAAACGCGATATCGCATCTCATTTCTATGTATCATGGTAATATATAAGATGATTTGCTAAGTGTCATGTATTCCTCGTCTACACTTCAAATGAATGTAAATGCGACACTTCCTTGTTAGGAATTAGAGTCTGCAGATATCTGGGTATCGTAGCAATAGAGTTCTAGTGCTTCTTAAAACGCGATATCGCATCTCATTTCTACGTTTCATGATAAGATGTATTATGATTTGTGAAGTGTTATGCATTCCTCGTCTACGATTCAAATGAATGTAAATGCGACACTTCCTTGCAAGGAAAAAGCGTTTGTAGATGTCTACGTATCGCAGCAATAGAGTTCTTATGATTCTTAAAAGGCGATATCGCATCTCATTTCTATGTTTCATAGTAAGGTATAATATGATTTGCGAAGTGTTATGTATTCCTCGTCTATACTTCAAATGAATGTGAATGCGACACTTTCTCGCTAGGAAATAGCGTCTGCAGATGTCTAGGTATCGTAGCAATAGAGTTCCAATGCTTCTTAAAACGAGATACTGCATCTAATATCTATGTTTCATGATAAGATATAATATTCATTGCGAAGTGTTATGCATTCCTCGTCTACGATTCAAATGAAAGTAAATGCGACACTTCCTTGCAAGGAAATAGCGTTTGCAGATGTCTACGTATCGTAGCAATAGAGTTCATATGATTCTTAAAACGCGATATCGCATCTCATTTCTATGTTTCATGGTAAGATATAACATGATTTGCGAAGTGTTATGTATTCCTCGTCTACACTTCAAATGAATGTGAATGCGATACTTCCTCGCTAGGAAATAGCGTTTGCAGATGTCTACGTATCGTAGCAGTAGCTTTCTAATGCTCCTTAAAACGCGATATCGCATCTCATTTCTATGTTTCATGGTAAGATATAACATGATTTGCGAAGTGTTATGTATACCTCGTGTACACCTCAAATGAATGTAAATGCGACACTTCCTTGCAAGGAAATAGCGATTGCAGATGTCTACCTATCGTAGCAATAGAGTTCTAATGCTTCTTAAAACGCGATATCGCATCTCATTTCTATGTTTCATGGTAAGATATAATATGATTTGCGAAGTATCATGTATTCCTCGTCTACACTTCAAATGAATGTAAATGCGACACTTCGTTGCAAGGAAATAGCGTTTGCAAATGTCTACCTATCGTAGCAATAGTTTTCTAATGCTTCTTAAAACGCGATATCGCATCCCATTACTATGTTTCATGGTAAGATATAATATGATTTGCGAAGTGCTATGTGTTCCTCGTCTACACATCAAATGAATGTAAATGCGACACTTCCTTGCAAGGAAATAGCGTCTGCAGATGTCTACGTATCGTAGCAATGGATTTCTGATGCTTCTTAGAACGCGATATCGCATCTCATTTCTATGTTTCATGGTAAGATATAATATGCTTTGCGAAGTGTCATGCATTCCTCGTCTACACTTCAAATGAATGTAAATGCGACACTTCCTTGCAAGGAAATAGCGTTTGCAGATGTCTACGTATCGTAGCAATAGCTTTCTAATGCTTCCTAAAACGCGATATCGCATCTCATTTCTATGTTTCATGGTAAGATATAAGATGATTTGCTAAGTGTCATGTATTCCTCGTCTACACATCAAATGAATGTAAATGCGACACTTCCTTGTTAGGAAATAGCGTCTGCAGATGTCTGGGTATCGTAGCAATAGAGTTCTAATGCTTCTTAAAACGCGATATCGCATCTCATTTCTACGTTTCATGGTAAGATGTATTATGATTTGCGAAGTGTTATGCATTCCTCGCCTACGATTCAAATGAATGTAAATGCGGCACTTCCTTGCAAGGAAATAGCGTTTGCAGATGTCTACGTATCGAAGCAACAGAGTTCAAATGCTTCTTAAAACGAGATATTGCATCTCATATCTATGTTTCATGATAAGATATAGTATTCATTGCGAAGTGTTATGCATTCCTCGTCTACGATTCAAATGAATGTAAATGCGACACTTCCTTGCAAGGAAATAGCGTTTGCAGATGTCTACTTATCGAAGCAATAGAGTTCTAATGCTTCTTAAAACGCGATATCGCATCTCATTTCTATGTTTCATGGTAAGATATAATATGATTTGCGAAGTGTTATGTTTTCCTCGTCTACACCTCAAGTGAATGTAAATGCGACACTTCCTTGCAAGGAAATAGCGATTGCAGATGTCTACCTATCGTAGCAATAGAGTTCTAATGCTTCTTAAAACGCGATATCGCATCTCATTTCTATGTTTCATGGTAAGATATAATATGATTTGCGAAGTGTTATGTATTCCTCGTCTACACTTCAAACGAACGTAAATGCGACACTTCCTTAGAAGGAAATAGCGTTTGCAGATGTCTACGTATCGAAGCAATAGGGTTCTAATGCTTCTTAAAACGCGATATCGCATCTCATTTCTATGTTTCATGGTAAGATATAATATGATTTGCGAAGTGCTATGTATTCCTCGTCTACACATCAAATGAATGTGAATGCGACACTTCCTTGCAAGGAAACAGCGTCTGCAGATGTCTACGTATCGTAGCAATGGATTTCTGATGCTTCTTAGAACGCGATATCGCATCTCATTTCTATGTTTCAGGGTAAGATATAATATGATTTGCGAAGTGTCATGTATTCCTCGTCTACACTTCAAATGAATGTAAATGCGACACTTCCTTGCAAGGAAACAGCGTTTGCAGATGTCTACTTATCGTAGCAATGGATTTCTGATGCTTCTTAGAACGCGATATCGCATCTCATTTCTATGTTTCATGGTAAGATATAATATCATTTGCGAAGTGTCATGTATTCCTCGTCTACACTTCAAATGAATGTAAATGCGACACTTCCTTGCAGGGAAATAGCGTTTGCAAATGTCTACGTATCGAAGCAATAGAGTTCAAATGCTTCTTAAAACGAGATATTGCATCTCATATCTATGTTTCATCATAAGATATAATATACATTGCGAAGTGTTATGCATTCCTCGTCTACGATTCAAATGAAAGTAAATGCAACACTTCCTTTCAAGGAAATTGCGTTTGCAGATGTGTACGTATCGTAGCAGTAGATTTCTAATGCTTCTTAAAACGCGATATCGCATCTCATTACTATGTTTCATGGTATGATATAATATGATTTGCGAAGTGTTATGTTTTCCAAACTACACCTCAAATGAATGTAAATGCGACACTTCCTTGCAAGGAAATAGCGATTGCAGATGTCTACCTATCGTAGCAATAGAGTTCTAATGCTTCTTAAAACGCGATATCGCATCTCATTTCTATGTTTCATGGTAAGATATAATATCATTTGCGAAGTGTCATGTATTCCTCGTCTACACTTCAAATGAATGTAAATGCGACACTTCCTTGCAGGGAAATAGCGTTTGCAAATGTCTACGTATCGAAGCAATAGAGTTCAAATGCTTCTTAAAACGAGATATTGCATCTCATATCTATGTTTCATCATAAGATATAATATACATTGCGAAGTGTTTTGCATTCCTCGTCTACGATTCAAATGAAAGTAAATGCAACACTTCCTTGCAAGGAAATAGCGTCTGCAGATGTCTACGTATCGTAGCAATGGATTTCTGATGCTTCTTAGAACGCGATATCGCATCTCATTTCTATGTTTCATGGTAAGATATAATATCATTTGCGAAGTGTCATGTATTCCTCGTCTACACTTCAAATGAATGTAAATGCGACACTTCCTTGCAGGGAAATAGCGTTTGCAAATGTCTACGTATCGAAGCAATAGAGTTCAAATGCTTCTTAAAACGAGATATTGCATCTCATATCTATGTTTCATCATAAGATATAATATACATTGCGAAGTGTTTTGCATTCCTCGTCTACGATTCAAATGAAAGTAAATGCAACACTTCCTTGCAAGGAAATAGCGTCTGCAGATGTCTACGTATCGTAGCAATGGATTTCTGATGCTTCTTAGAACGCGATATCGCATCTCATTTCTATGTTTCATGGTAAGATATAATATCATTTGCGAAGTGTCATGTATTCCTCGTCTACACTTCAAATGAATGTAAATGCGACACTTCCTTGCAGGGAAATAGCGTTTGCAAATGTCTACGTATCGAAGCAATAGAGTTCAAATGCTTCTTAAAACGAGATATTGCATCTCATATCTATGTTTCATCATAAGATATAATATACATTGCGAAGTGTTATGCATTCCGCGTCTACGATTCAAATGAAAGTAAATGCAACACTTCCTTGCAAGGAAATAGCGTTTGCAGATGTGTACGTATCGTAGCAGTAGATTTCTAATGCTTCTTAAAACGCGATATCGCATCTCATTTCTATGTTTCATGGTAAGATATAATATGATTTGCGAAGTGTTATGTTTTCCACGTCTGCACCTCAAATGAATGTAAATGCGACACTTCCTTGCAAGGAAATAGCGATTGCAGATGTCTACGTATCGAAGCAATGGAGTTCTAATGCTTCTTAAAACGCGATATCGCATCTCATTTCTATGTTTCATGGTAAGATACAATATGATTTGCGAAGTGCTATGTATTCCTCGTCTACACATCAAATGAATGTAAATGCGACACTTCCTTGCAAGGAAATAGCGTCTGCAGATGTCTACGTATCGTAGCAATGGATTTCTGATGCTTCTTAGAACGCGATATCGCATCTCATTTCTATGTTTCATGGTAAGATATAATATGATATGCGAAGTGTCATGTATTCCTCGTCTACACTTCAAATGAATGTAAATGCGACACTTCCTTGCAAGGAAACAGCGTTTGCAGATGTCTACTTATCGTAGCAATAGAGTTCTAATGCTTCTTAAAACGCGATATCACATCTCATTTCTATGTTTCATGGTAAGATATAATATTCATTGCGAAGTGTTATGCATTCCTGGTCTACGATTCAAATGAAAGTAAATGCGACACTTCCTTGCAAGGAAACAGCGTTTGCAGATGTCTACGTATCGAAGCAACAGAGTTCAAATGCTTCTTAAATCGAGATATTGCATCTCATATCTATGTTTCATGATAAGATATAGTATTCATTGCGAAGTGTTATGCATTCCTCGTCTACGATTCAAATGAATGTAAATGCGACACTTCCTTGCAAGGAAATAGCGTCTGCAGATGTCTACGTATCGTAGCAATGGATTTCTGATGCTTCTTAGAAAGCGATATCGCATCTCATTTCTATGTTTCATGGTAAGATATAATATCATTTGCGAAGTGTCATGTATTCCTCCTCTACACTTCAAATGAATGTAAATGCGACACTTCCTTGCAGGGAAATAGCGTTTGCAAATGTCTACGTATCGAAGCAATAGAGTTCAAATGCTTCTTAAAACGAGATATTGCATCTCATATCTATGTTTCATCATAAGATATAATATACATTGCGAAGTGTTATGCATTCCTCGTCTACGATTCAAATGAAAGTAAATGCAACACTTCCTTGCAAGGAAATAGCGTTTGCAGATGTGTACGTATCGTAGCAGTAGATTTCTAATGCTTCTTAAAACGCGATATCGCATCTCATTTCTATGTTTCATGGTAAGATATAATATGATTTGCGAAGTGTTATGTTTTCCACGTCTACACCTCAAATCAATGTAAATGCGACACTTCCTTGCAAGGAAATAGCGATTGCAGATGTCTACCTATCGTAGCAATAGAGTTCTAATGCTTCTTAAAACGCGATATCGCATCTCATTTCTATGTTTCATGGTAAGATATAATATGATTTGCGAAGTGTTATGTATTCCTCGTCTACACTTCAAATGAATGTAAATGCGACACTTCCTTACAAGGAAATAGCGTTTGCAGATGTCTACGTATCGAAGCAATGGAGTTCTAATGCTTCTTAAAACGCGATATTGCATCTCATTACCATGTTTGATGGTAAGATATAATAAGATTTGCGAAGTGTCATGTATTCCTCGTCTACACTTCAAATGACTGTGAATGCGACACTTGCTCGCTAGGAAATAGCGTTTGCAGATGTCTAGGTATCGTAGCAATGGATTTCTGATGCTTCTTAGAACGCGATATCGCATCTCATTTCTATGTTTCATGGTAAGATATAATATGATTTGCGAAGTGTCATGTATTCCTCGTCTACACTTCAAATGAATGTAAATGCGACACTTCCTTGCAAGGAAATAGCGTTTGCAGGTGTCTACCTATCGTAGCAATAGAGTTCTAATGCTTCTTAAAACGCGATATCGCATCTCATTTCTATGTTTCATGGTAAGATATAATATGATTTGCGAAGTGTTATGTATTCCTCGTCTACACTTCAAATGAACGTAAATGCGACACTTCCTTAGAAGGAAATAGCGTTTGCAGATGTCTACGTATCGAAGCAATAGGGTTCTAATGCTTCTTAAAACGCGATATCGCATCTCATTTCTATGTTTCATGGTAAGATATAATATGATTTGCGAAGTGCTATGTATTCCTCGTCCACACATCAAATGAATGTGAATGCGTCACTTCCTTGCAAGGAAATAGCGTCTGCAGATGTCTACGTATCGTAGCAATGGATTTCTGATGCTTCTTAGAACGCGATATCGCATCTCATTTCTATGTTTCATGGTAAGATATAATATGATTTGCGAAGTGTTATGTATTCCTCGTCTACACATCAAATGAATGTAAATGCGACACTTCCTTGCAAGGAAATAGCGTCTGCAGATGTCTACGTATCGTAGCAATGGATTTCTGATGCTTCTTAGAACGCGATATCGCATCTCATTCCTATGTTTCATGGTAAGATATAATATGATTTGCGAAGTGTCATGTATTCCTCGTCTACACTTCAAATGAATGTAAATGCGACACTTCCTTGCAAGGAAAAAGCGTTCGCAGGTGTCTACGTGCCGTAGCAATAGAGTTCTAATGCTTCTTAAAACGCGATATTGCATCTCATTACCATGTTTGATGGTAAGATATAATAAGATTTGCGAAGTGTCATGTATTCCTCGTCTACACTTCAAATGACAGTGAATGCGACACTTGCTCGCTAGGAAATAGCGTTTGCAGATGTCTAGGTATCGTAGCAATGGATTTCTGATGCTTCTTAGAACGCGATATCGCATCTCATTTCTATGTTTCATGGTAAGATATAATATGATTTGCGAAGTGTCATGTATTCCTCGTCTACACTTCAAATGAATGTAAATGCGACACTTCCTTGCAAGGAAATAGCGTTTGCAGGTGTCTACCTATCGTAGCAATAGAGTTCTAATGCTTCTTAAAACGCGATATCGCATCTCATTTCTATGTTTCATGGTAAGATATAATATGATTTGCGAAGTGTTATGTATTCCTCGTCTACACTTCAAATGAACGTAAATGCGACACTTACTTAGAAGGAAATAGCGTTTGCAGATGTCTACGTATCGAAGCAATAGGGTTCTAATGCTTCTTAAAACGCGATATCGCATCTCATTTCTATGTTTCATGGTAAGATATAATATGATTTGCGAAGTGCTATGTATTCCTCGTCTACACATCAAATGAATGTGAATGCGACACTTCCTTGCAAGGAAATAGCGTCTGCAGATGTCTACGTATCGTAGCAATGGATTTCTGATGCTTCTTAGAACGCGATATCGCATCTCATTTCTATGTTTCATGGTAAGATATAATATGATTTGCGAAGTGTCATGTATTCCTCGTCTACACTTCAAATGAATGTAAATGCGACACTTCCTTGCAAGGAAACAGCGTTTGCAGATGTCTACTTATCGTAGCAATAGAGTTCTAATGCTTCTTAAAACGCGATATCACATCTCATTTCTATGTTTCATGGTAAGATATAATATTCATTGCGAAGTGTTATGCATTCCTCGTCTACGATTCAAATGAAAGTAAATGCGACACTTCCTTGCAAGGAAACAGCGTTTGCAGATGTCTACGTATCGAAGCAACAGAGTTCAAATGCTTCTTAAAACGAGATATTGCATCTCATATCTATGTTTCATGATAAGATATAGTATTCATTGCGAAGTGTTATGCATTCCTCGTCTACGATTCAAATGAATGTAAATGCGACACTTCCTTGCAAGGAAATAGCGTCTGCAGATGTCTACGTATCGTAGCAATGGATTTCTGATGCTTCTTAGAACGCGAAATCGCATCTCATTTCTATGTTTCATGGTAAGATATGATATGATTTGCGAAGTGCTATGTATTCCTCGTCTACACATCAAATGAATGTGAATGCGACACTTCCTTGCAAGGAAATAGCGTCTGCAGATGTCTACGTAACGTAGCAATGGATTTATGATGCTTCTTAGAACGCGATATCGCATCTCATTTCTATGTTTCATGGTAAGATATAATATGATTTGCGAAGTGTCATGTATTCCTCGTCTACACTTCAAATGAATGTATAGGCGACACTTCCTTGCAGGGAAATAGCGTTTGCAAATGTCTACGTATCGAAGCAATAGAGTTCAAATGCTTCTTAAAACGAGATATTGCATCTCATATCTATGTTTCATCATAAGATATAATATACATTGCGAAGTGTTATGCATTCCTCGTCTACGATTCAAATGAAAGTAAATGCAACACTTCCTTGCAAGGAAATAGCGTTTGCAGATGTGTACGTATCGTAGCAGTATATTTCTAATGCTTCTTAAAACGCGATATCGCATCTCATTTCTATGTTTCATGGTAAGATATAATATGATTTGCGAAGTGTTATGTTTTCCACGACTACACCTCAGATGAATGTAAATGCGACACTTCCTTGCAAGGAAATAGCGAATGCAGATGTCTACCTATCGTAGCAATAGAGTTCTAATGCTTCTTAAAACGCGATATCGCATCTCATTTCCATGTTTCATGGTAAGATATAATATGATTTGCGAAGTGTTATGTATTCCTCGTCTACACTTCAAATGAATGTAAATGCGACACTTCCTTACAAGGAAATAGCGTTTGCAGATGTCTACGTATCGAAGCAATGGAGTTCTAATACTTCTTAAAACGCGATATCGCATCTCATTTCTATGTTTCATGGTAAGATACAATATGATTTGCGAAGTGCTATGTATTCCTCGTCTACACATCAAATGAATGTAAATGCGACACTTCCTTGCAAGGAAATAGCGTCTGCAGATGTCTACGTATCGTAGCAATGGATTTCTGATGCTTCTTAGAACGCGATATAGCATCTCATTTCTATGTTTCATGGTAAGATATAATATGATTTGCGAAGTGTCATGTATTCCTCGTCTACACTTCAAATGAATGTAAATGCGACACTTCCTTAGAAGGAAATAGCGTTTGCAGACGTCTACGTATCGAAGCAATAGGGTTCTAATGCTTCTTAAAACGCGATATCGCATCTCATTTCTATGTTTCATGGTAAGATATAATATGATTTGCGAAGTGTCATGTATTCCTCGTCTACACTTCAAATGACTGTGAATGCGACACTTGCTCGCTAGGAAATAGCGTTTGCAGATGTCTAGGTATCGTAGCAATGGATTTCTGATGCTTCTTAGAACGCGATATCGCATCTCATTTCTATGTTTCATGGTAAGATATAATATGATTTGCGAAGTGTCATGTATTCCTCGTCTACACTTCAAATGAATGTAAATGCGACACTTCCTTGCAAGGAAATAGCGTTTGCAGGTGTCTACCTATCGTAGCAATAGAGTTCTAATGCTTCTTAAAACGCGATATCGCATCTCATTTCTATGCTTCATGGTAAGATATAATATGATTTGCGAAGTGTTATGTATTCCTCGTCTACACTTCAAATGAACGTAAATGCGACACTTCCTTAGAAGGAAATAGCGTTTGCAGACGTCTACGTATCGAAGCAATAGGGTTCTAATGCTTCTTAAAACGCGATATCGCATCTCATTTCTATGTTTCATGGTAAGATATAATATGATTTGCGAAGTGCTATGTATTCCTCGTCTACACATCAAATGAATGTGAATGCGACACTTCCTTGCAAGGAAATAGCGTCTGCAGATGTCTACGTATCGTAGCAATGGATTTCTGATGCTTCCTAAAACGCGATATCGCATCTCATTTCTATGTTTCATGGTAAGATATAAGATGATTTGCTAAGTGTCATGTATTCCTCGTCTACACATCAAATGAATGTAAATGCGACACTTCCTTGTTAGGAAATGGCGCCTGCAGATGTCTGGGTATCGTAGCAATAGAGTTCTAATGCTTCTTAAAACGCGATATCGCATCTCATTTCTACGTTTCATGGTAAGATGTATTATGATTTGCGAAGTGTTATGCATTCCTCGCCTACGATTCAAATGAATGTAAATGCGACACTTCCTTGCAAGGAAATAGCGTTTGCAGATGTCTACGTATCGAAGCAACAGAGTTCAAATGCTTCTTAAAACGAGATATTGCATCTCATATCTATGTTTCATGATAAGATATAGTATTCATTGCGAAGTGTTATGCATTCCTCGTCTACGATTCAAATGAATGTAAATGCGACACTTCCTTGCAAGGAAATAGCGTTTGCAGATGTCTACGTATCGAAGCAATAGAGTTCTAATGCTTCTTAAAACGCGATATCGCATCTCATTTCTATGTTTCATGGTAAGATATAATATGATTTGCGAAGTGTTATGTATTCCTCGTCTACACTTCAAATGAACGTAAATGCGACACTTGCTCGCTAGGAAATAGCGTTTGCAGATGTCTACGTATCGAAGCAATAGGGTTCTAATGCTTCTTAAAAACGCGATATCGCATCTCATTTCTATGTTTCATGGTAAGATATGATATGATTTGCGAAGTGCTATGTATTCCTCGTCTACACATCAAATGAATGTGAATGCGACACTTCCTTGCAAGGAAATAGCGTCTGCAGATGTCTACGTATCGTAGCAATGGATTTCTGATGCTTCTTAGAACGCGATATCGCATCTCATTTCTATGTTTCATGGTAAGATATAATATGATTTGCGAAGTGTCATGTATTCCTCGTCTACACTTCAAATGAATGTAAAATGCGACACTTCCTTGCAAGGAAACAGCGTTTGCAGATGTCTACTTATCGTAGCAATAGAGTTCTAATGCTTCTTAAAACGCGATATCACATCTCATTTCTATGTTTCATGGTAAGATATAATATTCATTGCGAAGTGTTATGCATTCCTCGTCTACGATTCAAATGAAAGTAAATGCGACACTTCCTTGCAAGGAAACAGCGTTTGCAGATGTCTACGTATCGAAGCAACAGAGTTCAAATGCTTCTTAAAACGAGATATTGCATCTCATATCTATGTTTCATGATAAGATATAGTATTCATTGCGAAGTGTTATGCATTCCTCGTCTACGATTCAAATGAATGTAAATGCGACACTTCCTTGCAAGGAAATAGCGTCTGCAGATGTCTACGTATCGTAGCAATGGATTTCTGATGCTTCTTAGAACGCGATATCGCATCTCATTTCTATGTTTCATGGTAAGATATGATATGATTTGCGAAGTGCTATGTATTCCTCGTCTACACATCAAATGAATGTGAATGCGACACCTTCCCTTGCAAGGAAATAGCGTCTGCAGATGTCTACGTATCGTAGCAATGGATTTCTGATGCTTCTTAGAACGCGATATCGCATCTCATTTCTATGTTTCATGGTAAGATATAATATGATTTGCGAAGTGTCATGTATTCCTCGTCTACACTTCAAATGAATGTAAATGCGACACTTCCTTGCAGGGAAATAGCGTTTTGCAAATGTCTACGTATCGAAGCAATAGAGTTTCAAATGCTTCTTAAAACGAGATATTGCATCTCATATCTATGTTTCATCATAAGATATAATATACATTGCGAAGTGTTATGCATTCCTCGTCTACGATTCAAATGAAAGTAAATGCAACACTTCCTTGCAAGGAAATAGCGTTTGCAGATGTGTACGTATCGTAGCAGTATATTTTCTAATGCTTCTTAAAACGCGATTATCGCATCTCATTTCTATGTTTCATGGTAAGATATAATATGATTTGCGAAGTGTTATGTTTTCCACGTCTACACCTCAAATGAATGTAGATGCGACACTTCCTTGCAAGGAAATAGCGAATGCAGATGTCTACCTATCGTAGCAATAGAGTTCTAATGCTTCTTAAAACGCGATATCGCATCTCATTTCTATGTTTCATGGTAAGATATAATATGATTTGCGAAGTGTTATGTATTCCTCGTCTACACTTCAAATGAATGTAAATGCGACACTTCCTTGCAAGGAAAAAGCGTTTGCAGGTGTCTACGTGCCGTAGCAATAGAGTTCTAATGCTTCTTAAAACGCGATATTGCATCTCATTACCATCTTTCATGGTAAGATATAATAAGATTTGCGAAGTGTCATGTATTCCTCGTCTACACTTCAAATGACTGTGAATGCGACACTTGCTCGCTAGGAAATAGCGTTTGCAGATGTCTAGGTATCGTAGCAATGGATTTCTGATGCTTCTTAGAACGCGATATCGCATCTCATTTCTATGTTTCATGGTAAGATATAATATGATTTGCGAAGTGTCATGTATTCCTCGTCTACACTTCAAATGAATGTAAATGCGACACTTCCTTGCAAGGAAATAGCGTTTGCAGGTGTCTACCTATCGTAGCAATAGAGTTCTAATGCTTCTTAAAACGCGATATCGCATCTCATTTCTATGTTTCATGGTAAGATATAATATGATTTGCGAAGTGTTATGTATTCCTCGTCTACACTTCAAATGAACGTAAATGCGACACTTCCTTAGAAGGAAATAGCGTTTGCAGATGTCTACGTATCGAAGCAATAGGGTTCTAATGCTTCTTAAAACGCGATATCGCATCTCATTTCTATGTTTCATGGTAAGATATAATATGATTTGCGAAGTGCTATGTATTCCTCGTCTACACATCAAATGAATGTGAATGCGACACTTCCTTGCAAGGAAATAGCGTCTGCAGATGTCTACGTATCGTAGCAATGGATTTCTGATGCTTCTTAGAACGCGATATCGCATCTCATTTCTATGTTTCATGGTAAGATATAATATGATTTGCGAAGTGTCATGTATTCCTCGTCTACACTTCAAATGAATGTAAATGCGACACTTCCTTGCAAGGAAACAGCGTTTGCAGATGTCTACTTATCGTAGCAATAGAGTTCTAATGCTTCTTAAAACGCGATATCATATCTCATTTCTATGTCTCATGGTAACATATAATATTCATTGCGAAGTGTTATGCATTCCTCGTCTACGATTCAAATGAAAGTAAATGCGACACTTCCTTGCAAGGAAACAGCGTTTGCAGATGTCTACGTATCGAAGCAACAGAGTTCAAATGCTTCTTAAAACGAGATATTGCATCTCATACCTATGTTTCATCATAAGATATAATATACATTGCGAAGTGTTTTGCATTCCTCGTCTACGATTCAAATGAAAGTAAATGCAACACTTCCTTGCAAGGAAATAGCGTCTGCAGATGTCTACGTATCGTAGCAATGGATTTCTGATGCTTCTTAGAACGCGATATCGCATCTCATTTCTATGTTTCATGGTAAGATATAATATCATTTGCGAAGTGTCATGTATTCCTCGTCTACACTTCAAATGAATGTAAATGCGACACTTCCTTGCAGGGAAATAGCGTTTGCAAATGTCTACGTATCGAAGCAATAGAGTTCAAATGCTTCTTAAAACGAGATATTGCATCTCATATCTATGTTTCATCATAAGATATAATATACATTGCGAAGTGTTATGCATTCCTCGTCTACGATTCAAATGAAAGTAAGTGCAACACTTCCTTGCAAGGAAATAGCGTTTGCAGATGTGTACGTATCGTAGCAGTAGATTTCTAATGCTTCTTAAAATGCGATATCGCATCTCATTTCTATGTTTCATGGTAAGATATAATATGATTTGCGAAGTGTTATGTTTTCCACGTCTACACCTCAAATGAATGTAAATGCGACACTTCCTTGCAAGGAAATAGCGATTGCAGATGTCTACCTATCGTAGCAATAGAGTTCTAATGCTTCTTAAAACGCGATATCGCATCTCATTTCTATGTTTCATGGTAAGATATAATATGATTTGCGAAGTGTTATGTATTCCTCGTCTACACTTCAAATGAATGTAAATGCGACACTTCCTTACAAGGAAATAGCGTTTGCAGGTGTCTACGTATCGAAGCAATGGAGTTCTAATGCCTCTTAAAACGCGATATCGCATCTCATTTCTATGTTTCATGGTAAGATACAATATGATTTGCGAAGTGCTATGTATTCCTCGTCTACACATCAAATGAATGTAAATGCGACACTTCCTTGCAAGGAAATAGCGTCTGCAGATGTCTACGTATCGTAGCAATGGATTTCTGATGCTTCTTAGAACGCGATATCGCACCTCATTTCTATGTTTCATGGTAACATATAATATGATTTGCGAAGTGTCATGTATTCCTCGTCTACACTTCAAATGAATGTAAATGCGATACTTCCTTGCAAGGAAAAGGCGTTTGCAGGTGTCTACGTGCCGTAGCAATAGAGTTCTAATGCTTCTTAAAACGCGATATTGCATCTCATTACCATGTTTCATGGTAAGATATAATAAGATTTGCGAAGTGTCATGTATTCCTCGTCTACACTTCAAATGACTGTGCGACACTTGCTCGCTAGGAAATAGCGTTTGCAGATGTCTAGGTATCGTAGCAATGGATTTCTGATGCTTCTTAGAACGCGATATCGCATCTCATTTCTATGTTTCATGGTAAGATATAATATGATTTGCGAAGTGTCATGTATTCCTCGTCTACACTTCAAATGAATGTAAATGCGACACTTCCTTGCAAGGAAATAGCGTTTGCAGGTGTCTACCTATCGTAGCAATAGAGTTCTAATGCTTCTTAAAACGCGATATCGCATCTCATTTCTATGTTTCATGGTAAGATATAATATGATTTGCGAAGTGTTATGTATTCCTCGTCTACACTTCAAATGAACGTAAATGCGACACTTCCTTAGAAGGAAATAGCGTTTGCAGATGTCTACGTATCGAAGCAATAGGGTTCTAATGCTTCTTAAAACGCGATATCGCATCTCATATCTATGTTTCATGGTAAGATATAATATGATTTGCGAAGTGCTATGTATTCCTCGTCTACACATCAAATGAATGTGAATGCGACACTTCCTTGCAAGGAAATAGCGTCTGCAGATGTCTACGTATCGTAGCAATGGATTTCTGATGCTTCTTAGAACGCGATATCGCATCTCAATTCTATGTTTCATGGTAAGATATAATATGATTTGCGAAGTGTCATGTATTCCTCGGCTACACTTCAAATGAATGTAAATGCGACACTTCCTTGCAAGGAAACAGTGTTTGCAGATGTCTACTTATCGTAGCAATAGAGTTCTTATGCTTCTTAAAACGCGATATCACATCTCATTTCTATGTTTCATGGTAAGATATAATATTCATTGCGAAGTGTTATGCATTCCTCGTCTACGATTCAAATGAAAGTAAATGCGACACTTCCTTGCAAGGAAACAGCGTTTGCAGATGTCTACGTATCGAAGCAACAGAGTTCAAATGCTTCTTAAAACGAGATATTGCATCTCATATCTATGTTTCATGATAAGATATAGTATTCATTGCGAAGTGTTATGCATTCCTCGTCTACGATTCAAATGAATGTAAATGCGACACTTCCTTGCAAGGAAATAGCGTCTGCAGATGTCTACGTATCGTAGCAATGGATTTCTGATGCTCCTTAGAACGCGATATCGCATCTCATTTCTATGTTTCATGGTAAGATATAATATGATTTGAGAAGTGTTATGTATTCCTCGTCTACACTTCAAATGAATGTAAATGCGACACTTCCTTGCAAGGAAACAGCCTTTGCAGATGTCTACGTATCGAAGAAATTGAGTTCAAATGCTTCTTAAAACGCGACATCGCATCTCATTTCTATGTTTCATGGTAAGACATAATATGATTTGCGAAGTATCATGTATTCATCGTCTACACTTCAAATGAATGTAAATGCGACACTTCCTTGCAAGGAAATAGCGTTTGCAGATGTCTACGTATCGAAGCAATAATGTTGAAATGCTTCTTAAAACGAGATATTGCATCTCAAATCTATGTTTCATGATAAGATATAATATTCATTGCGAAGTGTTATGCATTCCTCGTCTACGATTCAAATGAATGTAAATGCGACACTTGCTTGCAAGGAAATAGCATTTGCAGATGTCTACGTATCGTAACAATAGAGTTCTTATGATTCTTGAAACGCGATATCGCATCTCATTTCTATGTTTCATGGTAAGATATAATATCATTTGCGAAGTGTCATGTATTCCTCGTCTACACTTCAAATGAATGTAAATGCGACACTTCCTTGCAGGGAAATAGCGTTTGCAAATGTCTACGTATCGAAGCAATAGAGTTCAAATGCTTCTTAAAACGAGATATTGCATCTCATATCTATGTTTCATCATAAGATATAATATACATTGCGAAGTGTTATGCATTCCTCGTCTACGATTCAAATGAAAGTAAGTGCAACACTTCCTTGCAAGGAAATAGCGTTTGCAGATGTGTACGTATCGTAGCAGTAGATTTCTAATGCTTCTTAAAATGCGATATCGCATCTCATTTCTATGTTTCATGGTAAGATATAATATGATTTGCGAAGTGTTATGTTTTCCACGTCTACACCTCAAATGAATGTAAATGCGACACTTCCTTGCAAGGAAATAGCGATTGCAGATGTCTACCTATCGTAGCAATAGAGTTCTAATGCTTCTTAAAACGCGATATCGCATCTCATTTCTATGTTTCATGGTAAGATATAATATGATTTGCGAAGTGTTATGTATTCCTCGTCTACACTTCAAATGAATGTAAATGCGACACTTCCTTACAAGGAAATAGCGTTTGCAGATGTCTACGTATCGAAGCAATGGAGTTCTAATGCCTCTTAAAACGCGATATCGCATCTCATTTCTATGTTTCATGGTAAGATACAATATGATTTGCGAAGTGCTATGTATTCCTCGTCTACACATCAAATGAATGTAAATGCGACACTTCCTTGCAAGGAAATAGCGTCTGCAGATGTCTACGGATCGTAGCAATGGATTTCTGATGCTTCTTAGAACGCGATATCGCAACTCATTTCTATGTTTCATGGTAACATATAATATGATTTGCGAAGTGTCATGTATTCCTCGTCTACACTTCAAATGAATGTAAATGCGACACTTCCTTGCAAGGAAATAGCGTTTGCAGGTGTCTACCTATCGTAGCAATAGAGTTCTAATGCTTCTTAAAACGCGATATCGCATCTCATTTCTATGTTTCATGGTAAGATATAATATGATTTGCGAAGTGTTATGTATTCCTCGTCTACACTTCAAATGAATGTAAATGCGACACTTCCTTACAAGGAAATAGCGTTTGCAGATGTCTACGTATCGTAGCAATAGCTTTCTAATGCTTCCTAAGACGCGATATCGCATCTCATTTCTACGTTTCATGGTAAGATGTATTATGATTTGTGAAGTGTTATGCATTCCTCGTCTACGATTCAAATGAATGTAAATGCGACACTTCCTTGCAAGGAAATAGCGTTTGCAGATGTCTACGTATCGTAGCAATAGAGTTCTTATGATTCTTAAAAACGATATCGCATCTCATTTCTATGTTTCATGGTAAGGTATAATATGATTTGCGAAGTGTTATGTATTCCTCGTCTACACTTCAAATGAATGTGAATGCGACACTTCCTCGCTAGGAAATAGCGTCTGCAGATGTCTAGGTATCGTAGCAATAGAGTTCCAATGCTTCTTAAAACGAGATATTGCATCTAATATCTATGTTTCATGATAAGATATAATATTCATTGCGAAGTGTTATGCATTCCTCGTCTACGATTCAAATGAAAGTAAATGCGACACTTCCTTGCAAGGAAATAGCGTTTGCAGATGTCTACGTATCGTAGCAATAGAGTTCATATGATTCTTAAAACGCGATATCGCATCTCATTTCTATGTTTCATGGTAAGATATAACATGATTTGCGAAGTGTTATGTATTCCTCGTCTACACTTCAAATGAATGTAAATGCGACACTTCCTTACAAGGAAATAGCGCTTGCAGATGTCTACGTATCGAAGCGATAGAGTTCTAATGCTTCTTAAAACGCGATATCGCATCTCATTTCTATGTTTCATGGTAAGATATAATAAGATTTGCGAAGTGTCATGTATTCCTCGTCTACACTTCAAATGACTGTGAATGCGACACTTGCTCGCTAGGAAATAGCGTTTGCAGATGTCTAGGTATCGTAGCAATAGAGTTCTAATGCTTCTTAAAACGCGATATCGCATCTCATTTCTATGTTTCATGGTAAGATATAACATGATTTGCGAAGTGTTATGTATTCCTCGTCTACACTTCAAACGAATGTGAATGCGATACTTCCTCGCTAGGAAATAGCGTTTGCAGATGTCTACGTATCGTAGCAATAGCTTTCTAATGCTTCCTAAGACGCGATATCGCATCTCATTTCTACGTTTCATGGTAAGATGTATTATGATTTGTGAAGTGTTATGCATTCCTCGTCTACGATTCAAATGAATGTAAATGCTACACTTCCTTGCAAGGAAATAGCGTTTGCAGATGTCTACGTATCGTAGCAATAGAGTTCTTATGATTCTTAAAAACGATATCGCATCTCATTTCTATGTTTCATGGTAAGGTATAATATGATTTTCGAAGTGTTATGTATTCCTCGTCTACACTTCAAATGAATGTGAATGCGACACTTCCTCGCTAGGAAATAGCGTCTGCAGATGTCTAGGTATCGTAGCAATAGAGTTCCAATGCTTCTTAAAACGAGATATTGCATCTAATATCTATGTTTCATGATAAGATATAATATTCATTGCGAAGTGTTATGCATTCCTCGTCTACGATTCAAATGAAAGTAAATGCGACACTTCCTTGCAAGGAAATAGCGTTTGCAGATGTCTACGTATCGTAGCAATAGAGTTCATATGATTCTTAAAACGCGATATCGCATCCCATTTCTATGTTTCATGGTAAGGTATAATATGATTTTCGAAGTGTTATGTATTCCTCGTCTACACTTCAAATGAATGTGAATGCGACACTTCCTCGCTAGGAAATAGCGTTTGCAGTTGTCTACGTATCGTAGCAATAGATTTCTAATGCTTCTTAAAACGCGATATCGCATCTCATTTCTATGTTTCATGGTAAGATATAATATGATTTGCGAAGTGTCATGTCTTCCTCGTCTACACTTCAAATGAATGTAAATGCGACACTTCCTTGCTGGGAAATAGCGTCTGCAGATGTCTAGGTATCGTAGCAATAGAGTTCTAATGCTTCTTAAAACGCGATATCGCATCTCATTTCTATGTTTCATTGTGAGATGTAATATGATTTGCGAAGTGTTATGTATTCCTCGTCTACACTTCAAATGAATGTAAATGCGATGCTTCCTTGCAAGGAAATAGCGTTTGCAAATGTCTACGTATCGAAGCAATAGAGTTCAAATGCTTCTTAAAACGAGATACTGCATCTCATATTTATGTTTCATGATAAGATATAATATTCATTGCGAAGTGCTATGCATTCCTCGCCTACGATTCAAATGAATGTAAATGCGACACTTCCTTGCAAGGAAATAGCGTTTGCAAATGTTTAAGTATCGTAGCAATAGAGTTCTTATGATTCTTAAGAAGCGATATCGCATCTCATTTCTATGTTTCATGGTAAGGTATAATATGATTTGCGAAGTGTTATGTATTCCTCGTCTACACTTCAAATGAATGTGAATGCAACACTTCCTCGCTAGGAAATTACGTTTGCAGATGTCTAGGTATCGTACCAATAGAGTTCTAATGCTTCTTAAAACGCGATATCGCATCTCATTTCTATGTTTCATGGTAAGATATAACATGATTTGCGAAGTGTTATGTATTCCTCGTCTACACTTCAAATGAATGTGAATGCGATACTTCCTCGCTAGGAAATAGCGTTTGCAGATGTCTACGTATCGTAGCAATAGCTTTCTAATGCCTCCTAAAACGCGATATCGCATCTCATTTCTATGTTTCATGGTAAGATATAACATGATTTGCGAAGTGTCATGTATTCCTCGTCTACACTTCAAATGAATGTGAATGCGATACTTCCTCGCTAGGAAATAGCGTTTGCAGATGTCTACGTATCGTAGCAATAGCTTTCTAATGCTTCTTAAAACGCGATATCGCATCTCATTTCTATGTTTCATGGTAAGGTATAATATGATTTGCGAAGTATTATGTATTCCTCGTCTACACTTCAAATGAATGTGAATGCGACACTTCCTCGCTAGGAAATAGCGTCTGCAGATGTCTAGGTATCGTAGCAATAGAGTTCCAATGCTTCTTAAAACGAGATATTGCATCTAATATCTATGTTTCATGATAAGAAATAATATTCATTGCGAAGTGTTATGCATTCCTCGTCTACGATTCAAATGAATGTAAATGCGACACTTCCTTACAAGGAAATAGCGTTTGCAGATGTCTACGTATCGAAGCAATAGAGTTCTAATGCTTCTTAAAACGCGATATCGCATCTCATTTCTATGTTTCATGGTAAGATATAATAAGATTTGCGAAGTGTCATGTATTCCTCGTCTACACTTCAAATGACTGTGAATGCGACACTTGCTCGCTAGGAAATAACGTTTGCAGATGTCCAGGTATCGTACTCCAGGTATCGTACCAATAGAGTTCTAATGCTTCTTAAAACGCGATATCGCATCTCATTTCTATGTTTCATGGTAAGATATAACATGATTTGCGAAGTGTTATGTATTCCTCGTCTACACTTCAAATGAATGTGAATGCGATACTTCCTCGCTAGGAAATAGCGTTTGCAGATGTCTACGTATCGTAGCAATAGCTTTCTAATGCTTCCTAAGACGCGATATCGCATCTCATTTCTATGTTTCATGGTAAGATATAACATGATTTGCGAAGTGTCATGTATTCCTCGTCTACACTTCAAATGAATGTGAATGCGATACTTCCTCGCTAGGAAATAGCGTTTGCAGATGTCTACGTATCGTGCAATAGCTTTCTAATGCTTCTTAAAACGCGATATCGCATCTCATTTCTATGTTTCATGGTAAGATATAAGATGATTTGCTAAGTGTATGTATTCCTCGTCTACACATCAAATGAATGTAAATGCGACACTTCCTTGTTAGGAAATAGCGTCTGCAGATGTCTACCTATCGTAGCAATAGAGTTCTAGTGCTTCTTAAAACGCGATATCGCATCCCCATTTCTATGTTTCATGGTAAGATATAATATGATTTGCGAAGTATCATGTATTCCTCGTCTACACTTCAAATGAATGTAAATAGGACACTTCCTTGCAAGGAAATAGCGTTTGCAAGTATCTGCCTATCGTAGCAATAGTATTCTAATGCTTCTTAAAACGCGATATCGCATCTCACTTCTATGTTTCATGGTAAGTTATAATATGATTTGCGAAGTGTTATGTATTCCTCGTCTACACCATCAAATGAAATGTAAATGCGACACTTCCTTGCAAGGAAATAGCATTTGCAGATGTCTACGTATCGTAGCAATGGATTTCTAATGCTTCTTAGAACGAGATATTGCATCTCATATCTATGTTTCATGATAAGATATAATATTCATTGCGAAGTGTTATGCATTCCTCGTCTACGATTCAAATGAAAGTAAATGCGACACTTCCTTGCAAGGAAATAGCGTTTGCAGATGTCTACGTATCGTAACAATAGAGTTCTTATGATTCTTGAAACGCGATATCGCATCTCATTTCTATGTTTCATGGTAAGATATAATATGATTTGCGAAGTGTCATGTATTCCTCGTCTACACTTCAAATGAATGTAAATACGACACTTCCTTGCAAGGAAATAGCGTTTGCAAATATCTGCCTATCGTAGCAATAGTATTCTAATGCTTCTTAAAACGCGATATCGCATCTCACTTCTATGTTTCATGGTAAGTTATAATATGACTCGCGAAGTTTTATGTATTCCTCGTCTACACTTCAAATGAATGTAAATGCGACACTTCCTTGCAAGGAAATAGCGTTTGCAGATGTCTACGTATCGAAGCAATAGAGTTCAAATGCTTCTTAAAACGAGATATTGCATCTCATACCTATGTTTCATGATAAGATATAATATTCATTGCGAAGTGTTATGCATTTCTCGTCTACGATTCAAATGAATGTAAATGCGACACTTCCTTGCAAGGAAATAGCGTTTGCAGATGTCTACGTATCGTAGCAATAGAGTTCTTATGATTCTTAAAACGCGATATCGCATCTCATTTCTATGTTTCATGGTAAGATATAATTTGATTTGAGAAGTGCTATGCATTCCTCGCCTACGATTCAAATGAATGTAAATGCGATACTTCCTTGCAAGGAAATAGCGTTTGCAGATGTCTACGTATCGTAGCAATTGAGTTCTTATGATTCTTAAAAAGCGATATCGCATCTTATTTCTATGTTTCATGGTAAGGTATAATATGATTTGCGAAGTGTTATGTATTCCTCGTCTACACTTCAAATGAATGTGAATGCGACTCTTCCTCGCTAGGAAATAGCGTCTGCAGATGTCTAGGTATCGTAGCAATAGAGTTCTAATGCTTCTTAAAACGAGATATTGCATCTAATATCTATGTTTCATGATAAGATATAATATTCATTGCGAAGTGTTATGCATTCCTCGTCTACGATTCAAATGAAAGTAAATGCGACACTTCCTTGCAAGGAAATAGCGTTTGCAGATGTCTACGTATCGTAGCAATAGAGTTCTTATAATTCTTAAAACGCGATATCGCATCTCATTTCTATGTTTCATGGTAAGATATAATATGATTTGCGAAGTGTTATGTATTCCTCGTCTACACATCAAATGAATGTAAATGCGACACTTCCTTGCAAGGAAATAGCATTTGCAGATGTCTACGTATCGTAGCAATGGATCTCTAATGCTTCTTAGAACGAGATATTGCATCTCATATCTATGTTTCATGATAAGATATAATATTCATTGCGAAGTGTTATGCATTCCTCGTCTACGATTCAAATGAAAGTAAATGCGACACTTCCTTGCAAGGAAATAGCGTTTGCAGATGTCTACGTACCGTAACAATAGAGTTCTTATGATTCTTGAAACGCGATATCGCATCTCATTTCTATGTTTCATGGTAAGATATAATATGATTTGCGAAGTGTTATGTATTCCTCGTCTACACTTCAAATGAATGTAAATACGACACTTCCTTGCAAGGAAATAGCGTTTGCAAATATGTGCCTATCGTAGCAATAGTATTCTAATGCTTCTTAAAACGCGATATCGCATCTCACTTCTATGTTTCATGGTAAGTTATAATATGATTCGCGAAGTGTTATGTATTCCTCGTCTACACTTCAAATGAATGTGAATGCGACACTTCCTCGCTAGGAAATAGCGTTTGCAGATGTCTACGTATCGTAGCAATAGCTTTCTAATGCCTCCTAAAACGCGATATCGCATCTCATTTCAATGTTTCATGGTAAGATATAACATGATTTGCGAAGTGTCATGTATTCCTCGTCTACACTTCAAATGAATGTGAATGCGATACTTCCTCGCTAGGAAATAGCGTTTGCAGATGTCTACGTATCGTAGCAATAGCTTTCTAATGCTTCTTAAAACGCGATATCGCATCTCATTTCTACGTTTCATGGTAAGATGTATTATGATTTGTGAAGTGTTATGCATTTCTCGTCTACGATTCAAATGAATGTAAATGCGACACTTCCTTGCAAGGAAATAGCGTTTGCAGATGTCTACGTATCGTAGCAATAGAGTTCTTATGATTCTTAAAAACGATATCGCAATCTCATTTCTATGTTTCATGGTAAGGTATAATATGATTTGCGAAGTGTTATGTATTCCTCGTCTACACTTCAAATGAATGTGAATGCGACACTACCTCGCTAGGAAATAGCGTCTGCAGATGTCTAGGTATCGTAGCAATAGAGTTCCAATGCTTCTTAAAACGAGATATTGCATCTAATATCTATGTTTCATGATAAGATATAATATTCATTGCGAAGTGTTATGCATTCCTCGTCTACGATTCAAATGAAAGTAAGTGTGACACTTCCTTGCAAGGAAATAGCGTTTGCAGATGTCTACGTATCGTAGCAATATAGTTCTTATAATTCTTAAAACGCCATATCGCATCTCATTTCTATGTTTCATGGTAAGATATAATATGATTTGCGAAGTGTTATGTATTCCTCGTCTACACATCAAATGAATGTAAATGCGACACATCCTTGCAAGGAAATAGCATTTGCAGATGTCTACGTATCGTAGCAATGGATTTCTAATGCTTCTTAGAACGAGATATTGCATCTCATATCTATGTTTCATGATAAGATATAATATTCATTGCGAAGTGTTATGCATTCCTCGTCTACGATTCAAATGAATGTAAATGCGACACTTCCTTGCAAGGAAATAGCGTTTGCAGTTGTCTACGTATCGTAGCAATGGATTTCTAATGCTTCTTAAAACGCGATATCGCATCTCATTTCTATGATTCATGGTAAGATATAATATGATTTGCGAAGTGTTATGTATTCCTCGTCTACACTTCAAATGAATGTAAATACGACACTTCCTTGCAAGGAAATAGCGTTTGCAAATGTCTACGTATCGAAGCAATAGAGTTCAAATGCTCCTTAAAACGAGATACTGCATCTCATATCTATGTTTCATGATAAGATATAATATTCATTGCGAAGTGCTATGCATTCCTCGCCTACGATTCAAATGAATGTAAATGCGACACTTCCTTGCAAGGAAATAGCGTTTGCAGATGTCTACGTATCGTAGCAATAGAGTTCTTATGATTCTTAAAAAGCGATATCGCATCTCATTTCTATGTTTCATGGTACGGTATAATATGATTTGCGAAGTGTTATGTATTCCTCGTCTACACTTCAAATGAATGTGAATGCGACACTTCCTCGCTAGGAAATAGCGTCTGCAGATGTCTAGGTATCGTAGCAATAGATTTCCAATGCTTGTTAAAACGAGATATTGCATCTAATATCTATGTTTCATGATAAGATATAATATTCATTGCGAAGTGTTATGCATTCCTCGTCTACGATTCAAATGAAAGTAAATGCGACACTTCCTTGGAAGGAGGTAGCGTTTGCAGATGTCTACGTATCGTAGCAATAGAGTTCTTATAATTCTTAAAACGCGATATCGCATCTCATTTCTATGTTTCATGGTAAGATATAATATGATTTGCGAAGTGTTATGTATTCCTCGTCTACACATCAAATGAATGTAAATGCGACACTTCCTTGCAAGGAAATAGCATTTGCAGATGTCTACGTATCGTAGCAATGGATTTCTAATACTTCTTAGAACGAGATATTGCATCTCATATCTATGTTTCATGATAAGATATAATATTCACTGCGAAGTGTTATGCATTCCTCGTCTACACTTCAAATGAATGTAAATGCGACACTTCCTTGCAAGGAAATAGCGTTTGCAGTTGTCTACGTATCGTAGCAATAGATTTCTAATGCTTCTTAAAACGCGATATCGCATCTCATTTCTATGTTTCGTGGTAAGATATAATAAGATTTGCGAAGTGTCATGTATTCCTCGTCTACACTTCAAATGACTGTGAATGCGACACTTGCTCGCTAGGAAATAGCGTTTGCAGATGTCTAGGTATCGTAGCGATAGAGTTCTAATGCTTCTTAAAACGCGATATCGCATCTCATTTCTATGTTTCATGGTAAGATATAACATGATTTGCGAAGTGTTATGTATTCCTCGTCTACACTTCAAATGAATGTGAATGCGATACTTCCTCGCTAGGAAATAGCGTTTGCAGATGTCTACGTATCGTAGCAATAGCTTTCTAATGCTTCCTAAGACGCGATATCGCATCTCATTTCTATGTTTCATGGTAAGATATAACATGATTTGCGAAGTGTCATGTATTCCTCGTCTACACTTCAAATGAATGTGAATGCGATACTTCCTCGCTAGGAAATAGCGTTTGCAGATGTCTACGTATCGTAGCAATAGCTTTCTAATGCTTCTTAAAACGCGATATCGCATCTCATTTCTATGTTTCATGGTAAGATATAAGATGATTTGCTAAGTGTCATGTATTCCTCGTCTACACATCAAATGAATGTAAATGCGACACTTCATTGTTAGGAAATAGCGTCTGCAGATGTCTACCTATCGTAGCAATAGAGTTCTAGTGCTTCTTAAAACGCGATATCGCATCCCATTTCTATGTTTCATGGTAAGATATAATATGATTTGCGAAGTATCATGTATTCCTCGTCTACACTTCAAATGAATGTAAATACGACGTTTCCTTGCAAGGAAATAGCGTTTGCAAGTATCTGCCTATCGTAGCAATAGTATTCTAATGCTTCTTAAAACGCGATATCGCATCTCACTTCTATGTTTCATGGTAAGTTATAATATGATTCGCGAAGTGTTATGTATTCCTCGTCTACACTTCAAATGAATGTAAATGCGACACTTCCTTGCAAGGAAATAGCGTTTGCAGATGTCTACGTATCGAAGCAATAGAGTTCAAATGCTTCTTAAAACGAGATACTGCATCTCATATCTATGTTTCATGATAAGATATAATATTCAATGCGAAGTGTTATGCATTCCTCGTCTACGATTCAAATGAAAGTAAATGCGACACTTCCTTGCAAGGAAATAGCGTTTGCAGATGTCTACGTATCGTAACAATAGATTTCTTATGATTCTTGAAACGCGATATCGCATCTCATTTCTATGTTTCATGGTAAGATATAATATGATTTGCGAAGTGTTATGTATTCCTCGTCTACACATCAAATGAATGTAAATGCGACACTTCCTTGCAAGGAAATAGCATTTGCAGATGTCTACGTATCGTAGCAATAGAGTTCTTATGATTCTTAAAAAGCGATATCGCATCTCATTTCTATGTTTCATGGTAAGGTATAATATGATTTGCGAAGTGTTATGTATTCCTCGTCTACACTTCAAATGAATGTGAGTGCGACACTTCCTCGCTAGGAGATAGAGTCTGCAGATTTCTAGGTATCGTAGCAATAGAGTTCCAATGCTTCTTAAGACGAGATTCTGCATCTCATATCTATGTTTCATGATAAGATATAATATTCATTGCGATGTGCTATGCATTCCTCGCCTACGATTCAAATGAATGTAAATGCGACACTTCCTTGCAAGGAAATAGCGTTTGCAGATGTCTACGTATCGTAGCAATAGAGTTCTTATGATTCTTAAAAAGCGATATCGCATCTCATTTCTATGTATCATGGTAAGGTATAAAATGATTTGCGAAGTGTTATGTATTCCTCGTCTGCACTTCAAATGAATGTAAATGCGACACTTCCTTGCAAGGAAATAGCGATTGCAGATGTCTACCTATCGTAGCAATGGAGTTCTAATGCTTCTTAAAACGCGATATCGCATCTCATTTCTATGTTTCATGGTAAGATATAATATGATTTGAGAAGTGTTATGTATTCCTCGTCTACACTTCAAATGAATGTAAATGCGACACTTCCTTGCAAGGAAACAGCGTTTGCAGATGTCTACGTATCGAAGAAATTGAGTTCAAATGCTTCTTAAAACGCGATATCGCACCTCATTTCTATGTTTCATGGTAAGATATAATATGATTTGCGAAGTATCATGTATTCCTCGTCTAAACTTCAAATGAATGTAAATGCGACACTTCCTTGCAAGGAAATAGCGTTTGCAGATATCTACGTATCGAAGCAATAAAGTTGAAATGCTTCTTAAAACGAGATATTGCATCTCATATCTATGTTTCATGATAAGATATAACATTCATTGCGAAGTGTTATGCATTCTTCGTCTACGATTCAAATGAATGTAAATGCGACACTTGCTTGTAAGGAAATTGCGTTTGCAGATGTCTACGTATCGAAGCAATAGAGTTCAAATGCTTCTTAAAACGAGATACTGCATCTCATATGTATGTTTCATGATAAGATATAATATACATTGCGAAGTGTTACGCATTCCTCGTCTACGATTCAAATGAAAGTAAATGCAACACTTCCTTGCAAGGAAATAGCGTTTGCAGATGTGTACGTATCGTAGCAATAGATTTCTAATGCTTCTCAAAACGCGATATCGCATCTCATTTCTATGTTTCATGGTAAGATATAATATGATTTGCGAAGTGTTATGTATTCCTCGTCTACACTTCAAATGAATGTAAATGCGACACATCCTTGCAAGGAAATAGCGTTTGCAGATGTCTACGTATCGAAGCAATAGTGTTCTAATGCTTCTTAAAAAGCGATATCGCATCTCATTTCTATGTTTCATGGTAGGATATAATATGATTTGCTAAGTATCATGTATTCCTCGTCTACACTTCAAATGAATGTAAATGCGACACTTCCTTGCTAGGAAACAGCGATTGCAGATGTCTACGTATCGTAGCAATAGAGTTCAAATGCTTCTTAAAACGCGATATCGCATCTCATTTCTATGTTTCATGGTAAGATATAATATGATTTGCGAAGTGTTATGTATTCCTCGTCTACACCTCAAATGAATGTAAATTCGACACTTCCTTGCAAGGAAATAGCATTTGCAGATGTCTACGTATCGTAGCACTAGAGTTCTTATGATTCTTAAAAAGCGATATCGCATCTCATTTCTATGTTTCATGGTAAGGTATAATATGATTTGCGAAGTGTTATGTAATCCTCGTCTACACTTCAAATGAATGTGAATGCGACACTTCCTCGCTAGGAGATAGCGTCTGCAGATTTCTAGGTATCGTAGCAATAGAGTTCCAATGCTTCTTAAGACGAGATTCTGCATCTCATATCTATGTTTCATGATAAGATATAATATTCATTGCGAAGTGCTATGCATTCCTCGCCTACGATTCAAATGAATGTAAGTGCGACACTTCCTTGCAAGGAAATAGCGTTTGCAGATGTCTACGTATCGAAGCAATAAAGTTGAAATGCTTCTTAAAACGAGATATTGCATCTCATATCCATGTTTCATGATAAGATATAACATTCATTGCGAAGTGTTATGCATTCCTCGTCTACGATTCAAATGAAAGTAAATGCGACACTTCCTTGCAAGGAAATAGCGTTTGCAGATGTGTACGTATCGCAGCAATAGATTTCTAATGCTTCTTAAAACGCGATATCGCATCTCATTTCTATGATTCATGGTAAGATATAATATGATTTGCGAAGTCTTATGCTTTCCTCGTCTACACCTCAAATGAATGTAAATGCGACACTTCCTTGCAAGGAAATAGCGATTGCAGATGTCTACCTATCGTAGCAATAGAGTTCTAATGCTTCTTAAAACGCGATATCGCATCTCATTTCTATGTTTCATGGTAAGATGTAATATGATTTGCGAAGTATCATGTATTCCTCGTCTACACTTCAAATGAATGTGAATGCGACACTTCCTTGCAAGGAAATAGCGTTTGCAGATGTCTACGTATCGAAGCAATAAAGTTGAAATGCTCCTTAAAACGAGATATTGCATCTCATATCTATGTTTCATGATAAGATATAATATTCATTGCGAAGTGTTATGCATTCCTCGTCTACGATTCAAATGAATGTAAATACGACACTTCCTTGCTAGGAAATAGCGTCTGCAGATGTTTACGTATCGAAGCAATAGAGTTCAAATGCTTCTTAAAACGAGATATTGCATCTCATATCTATGTTTCATGATAAGATATAATATTCATTGCGAAGTGTTATGCATTCCTCGTCTACGATTCAAATGAATGTAAATGCGTCACTTCCTTGCAAGGAAATCGCGTTTGCATATGTCTACGTATCGAAGCAATAGTGTTCTAAAGCTTCTTAAATCGCGATATCGCATCTCATTTCTACGTTTCATGGTAAGATATAATATGATTTGCGAAGTATCACGTATTCCCCGTCTACACTTCAAATGAATGTAAATGCGACACTTCCTTGCAAGGAAATAGCGTTTGCAGATGTCTACGTATCGTAGCAATAGAGTTCTAATGCATCTTAAAACGCGATATCGCATCTCATTTCTATGTTTCATGGTAAGATATAATATGATTTGCGAAGTGTTATGTATTCCTCGTCTACACTTCAAATGAATGTAAATGCGACACTCGCTCGCTAGGAAATAGCGTTTGCAGATGTCTACGTATCGTAGCAATAGAGTTCTAATGCTTCTTAAAACGCGATATCGCATCTCATTTCTATGATTCATGGTAAGATATAATATGATTTGCGAAGTGTTATGTATTCCTCTTCTACATTTCAAATCAATGTAAGTACGACACTTCCTTGCAAGGAAGTAGCGTTTGCAGATGTCTACCTATCGTAGCAATAGAGTTCTAATGCTTCTTAAAACGCGATATCGCATCTCATTTCTATGTTTCATGGTAAGATATAATATTCATTGCGAAGTGTTATGCATTCCTCGTCTACGATTCGAATGAAAGTAAATGCGATACCTCCTTGCAAGGAAATAGCATTTGCAGATGTCTACCTATCGTAGCAATAGTGTTCTAATGTTTCATAAAACGCGATATCGCATGTCATTTCTATGTATCATGGTAAGATATAATATTCATTGCGAAGTGTTATGCATTCCTCGTCTACGATTCAAATGAAAGTAAATGCGACACTTCCTTGCAAGGAAACAGCGATTGCAGATGTCTACGTATCGAAGCAATAGAGTTCAAATGCTTCCTAAAACGAGATACGGCATCTCATATGTATATTTGATGATAAGATATAATATTCATTGCGAAGTGTTATGCATTCCTCGTCTACGATTCAAATGAAAGTAAATGCGACACTTCCTTGCAAGGAAATAGCGTTTGCAGATGTCTACGTATCGTAACAATAGAGTTCTTATGATTCTTGTAACGCGATATCGCATCTCATTTCTATGATTCATGGTAAGATATAATATGATTTGCGAAGTGTTATGAATTCCTCGTCTGCACTTCAAATCAATGTAAATACGACACTTCCTTGCAAGGAAATAGCGTTTGCAGATGTCTACCTATCGTAGCAATGGTGTTCTAATGCTTCTTAAAACGCGATATCGCATCTCATTTCTATGTTTCATGGTAAGATATAATATTCATTGCGAAGTGGTATGCATTCCTCGTCTACGATTCAAATGAAAGTAAATGCGATACTTCCTTGCAAGGAAATAGCATTTGCAGATGTCTACCTATCGTAGCAATAGTGTTCTAATGCTTCATAAAACGCGATATCGCATCTCATTTCTATGTTTCATGGTAAGATATAATATGATTTGCGAAGTGTCATGTCTTCCTCGTCTACGATTCAAATGAATGTAAATGCGACACTTCCATGCTGGGAAATAGCGTCTGCAGATGTCTAGGTATCGTAGCAATAGAGTTCTAATGCTTCTTAAAACGCGATATCGCATCTCATTTCTATGTTTCATGGTAAGATGTAATATGATTTGCGAAGTGTTATGTATTCCTCGTCTACACTTCAAATGAATGTAAATGCGATGCTTCCTTGCAAAGAAATAGCGTTTGCAATTGCCTACGTATCGAAGCAATAGAGTTCTAATGCTTCTTAAAACGAGATATTGCATCTCATATCTATGTTTCATGATAAGATATAATATTCATTGCGAAGTGCTATGCATTCCTCGCCTACGACTCAAATGAATGTAAATGCGACACTTCCTTGAAAGGAAATAGCGTTTGCAGATGTCTACGTATCGTAGCAATAGAGTTCTTATGATTCTTAAAACGCGATATCGCATCTCATTTCTATGTCTCATGGTAAGGTATAATATGATTTGCGAAGTGTTATGTATTCCTCGTCTATACTTCAAATGAATGTGAATGCGACACTTCCTCGCTAGGAAATAGCGTCTGCAGATATCTAGGTATCGTAGTAATAGAGTTCTAATGCTTCTTAAAACGAGATATTGCATCTCACATCTATGTTTCATGATAAGATATAATATTCATTGCGACGTGTTATGCATTCCTCGTCTACGATTCAAATGAAAGTAAATGCGACACTTCCTTGCAAGGAAATAGCGTTTGCAGATGTCTACGTATCGTAGCAATAGAGTTCATATGATTCTTAAAACGCGATATCGCATCTCATTTCTATGTTTCATGGTAAGATCTAACATGATTTGCGAAGTGTTATGTATTCCTCGTCTACACTTCAAATGAATGTGAATGCGATTCTTCCTCGCTAGGAAATAGCGTTTGCAGATGTCTACGTATCGAAGCAATAAAGTTGAAATGCTCCTTAAAACGAGATATTGCATCTCATATCTATGTTTCATGATAAGATATAATATTCATTGCGAAGTGTTATGCATTCCTCGTCTACGATTCAAATGAATGTAAATACGACACTTCCTTGCTAGGAAATAGCGTCTGCAGATGTTTACGTATCGAAGCAATAGAGTTCAAATGCTTCTTAAAACGAGATATTGCATCTCATATCTATGTTTCATGATAAGATATAATATTCATTGCGAAGTGTTATGCATTCCTCGTCTACGATTCAAATGAATGTAAATGCGTCACTTCCTTGCAAGGAAATAGCCTTTGCAGATGTCTACGTATCGTAGCAATAGAGTTCTAATGCTTCATAAAACGCGATATCGCATCTCATTTCTATGTTTCATGGTAAGATATAATATGATTTGCGAAGTGTTATGTATTCCTCGTCTACACCTCAAATGAATGTAAATGCGACACTTCCTTGCAGGGAAATAGCGTTTGCAGATGTCTACGTATCGAAGCAATAGAGTTCAAATGCTTCTTAAAACGAGATATTGCATCTCATATCTATGTTTCATGATAAGATATAATATACATTGCGAAGTGTTATGCATTCCTCGTCTACGATTCAAATGAAAGTAAATGCGACACTTCCTTGCAAAGAAATAGCGTTTGCAGATGTCTACGTATCGTTGCAATAGAGTTCTTATGATTCTTAAAACGCGATATCGCATCTCATTTCTATGTTTCATGATAAGATATAATTTGATTTGAGAAGTGTTACGTATTCCTCGTCTACACTTCAAATGAATGTGAATGCGACACTTCCTCGCTAGGAAATAGCGTTTGCAGTTGTCTACGTATCGTAGCAATAGATTTCTAATGCTTCTTAAAACGCGATATCGCATCTCATTTCTATGATTCATGGTAAGATATAATATGATTTGCGAAGTGTTATGTATTCTTCGTCTACACTTCAAATCAATGTAAATACGACACTTCCTTGCAAGGAAATAGCGTTTGCAGATGTCTACCTATCGTAGCAATAGAGTTCTAATGCTTCTTAAAACGCGATATCGCATCCCATTTCTATGTTTCATGGTAAGATATAATATTCATTGCGAAGTGTTATGCATTCCTCGTCTACGATTCAAATGAAAGTAAATGCGATACCTCCTTGCAAGGAAATAGCATTTGCTGATGTCTACCTATCGTAGCAATAGTGTTCTAATGCTTCATAAAAGGCGATATCGCATGTCATTTCTATGTATCGTGGTAAGATATAATATTCATTGCGAAGTGTTATGTTTTCCTCGTCTACACCTCAAATGAATGTAAATGCGACACTTCCTTGCAAGGAAATAGCGTTTGCAGATGTCTACGTATCGAAGCAATAGAGTTCTAATGCTTCTTAAAACGCGATATCGCATCTCATTCCTATGTTTCGTGGTAAGATGTAATGTTCATTGCGAAGTGTTATGCATTCCTCGTCTACGATTCAAATGAAAGTTAATGCGGCACTTCCTTGCAAGGAAACAGCGTTTGCAGATGTCTACGTATCGAAGCAACAGAGTTCAAATGCTTCTTAAAACGAGATATTGCATCTCATATCTATGTTTCATGATAAGATATAGTATTCATTGCGAAGCGTTATGCATTCCACGTCTACGATTCAAATGAATGTAAATGCGACACTTCCTTGCAAGGAAATAGCGTCTGCAGATGTCTACGTATCGTAGCAATGGTTTTCTGATGCTTCTTAGAACGCGATATCGCATCTCATTTCTATGTTTCATGGTTAGATATAATATGATTTGCGAAGTGTCATGTATTCCTCGTCTACACTTCAAATGAATGTAAATGCGACACTTCCTTGCAGGGAAATAGCGTTTGCAGATGTCTACGTATCGAAGCAATAGAGTTCAAATGCTTCTTAAAACGAGATATTGCATCTCATATCTATGTTTCATGATAAGATATAATATACATTGCGAAGTGTTATGCATTCCTCGTCTACGATTCAAATGAAAGTAAATGCGACACTTCCTTGCAAGGAAATAGCGTTTGCAGATGTGTACGTGTCGTAGCAATAGATTTCTAATGCTTCTTAAAACACGATATCGCATCTCATTTCTGTGTTTCATGGTAAGATATAATATGATTTGCGTAGTGTTATGTATTCCTCGTCTACACTTCAAATGAATGTAAATGCGACACATCCTTGCAAGGAAATAGCTTTTGCAGATGTCTACGTATCGAAGCAATAGTGTTCTAATGCTTCTTAAAACGCGATATCGCATCTCATTTCTATGTTTCATGGTAAGATATAAAATTCATTGTGAAGTGTTATGCATTCCTCGTCTACGATTCAAATGAATGTAAATGCGACACTTCCTTGCTAGGAAATAGCGTCTGCAGATGTTTACGTTTCGAAGCAATAGAGTTCAAATGCTTCTTAAAACGAGATATTGCATCTCATATCTATGTTTCATGATAAGATATAATATTCATTGCGAAGTGTTGTGCATTCCTCGTCTACGATTCAAATGAATGTAAATGCGACACTTCCTAGCAAGGAAATCGCGTTTGCAGATGTCTACGTATCGAAGCAATAGTGTTCTAAAGCTTCTTAAATCGCGATATCGCATCTCATTTCTATGCTTCATGGTAAGATATAATATGATTTGCGTAGTATCACGTATTACCCGTCTACACTTCAAATGAATGTAAATGCGACACTTCCTTGCAAGGAAATAGCGTTTGCAGATGTCTACGTATCGTAGCAATAGAGTTCTAATGCTTCTTAAAACGCGATATCGCATCTCATTTCTATGTTTCATGGTAAGATATAACATGATTTGCGAAGTGTTATGTATACCTCGCCCACACTTCAAATGAATGTGAATGCGATACTTCCTCGCTAGGAAATAGCGTTTGCAGATGTCTACGTATCGTAGCAATAGATTTCTAATGCTTCTTAAAACGGCGATATCGCATCTTATTTCTATGTTTCATGGTAAGATATAATATGATTTGCGAAGTGTTATGTATTCCTCGTCTATACTTCAAATGAATGTGAATGCGACACTTCCTCGCTAGGAAATAGCGGTTGCAGATATCTAGGTATCGTAGTAATAGAGTTCTAATGCTTCTTAAAACGAGATATTGCATCTCACATCTATGTTTCATGATAAGATATAATATTCATTGCGACGTGTTATGCATTCCACGTCTACGATTCAAATGAAAGTAAATGCGACACTTCCTTGCAAGGAAATAGCGTTTGCAGATGTCTACGTATCGTAGCAATAGAGTTCATATGATTCTTAAAACGCGATATCGCATCTCATTTCTATGTTTCATGGTAAGATATAACATGATTTGCGAAGTGTTATGTATTCCTCGTCTACACTTCAAATGAATGTGAATGCGATTCTTCCTCGCTAGGAAATAGCGTTTGCAGATGTCTACGTATCGTAGCAATAGCTTTCTAATGCTTCATAAAACGCGATATCGCATGTCATTTCTATGTATCATGGTAAGATATAATATTCATTGCGAAGTGTTATGCATTCCTCGTCTACGATTCAAACGAAAGTAAATGCGACACTTCCTTGCAAGGAAACAGCGATTGCAGATGTCTACGTATCGTAGCAATAGAGCTCTTATAATTCTTAAAACGCGATTTCGCATCTCATTTCTATGTTTCATGGTAAGGAATAATATGATTTGCGAAGTGTTATGTATTCCTCGCCTACACTTGAAGTGAATGTAAATGCGACACTTCCTTGCAAGGAAATAGCCTTTGCAGATGTCTACGTATCGTAGCAATAGAGTTCTAATGCTTCATAAAACGCGATATCGCATCTCATTTCTATGTTTCATGGTAAGATATAATATGATTTGCGAAGTGTTATGTATTCCTCGTCTACACCTCAAATGAATGTAAATGCGACACTTCCTTGCAGGGAAATAGCGTTTGCAGATGTCTACGTATCGAAGCAATAGAGTTCAAATGCTTCTTAAAACGAGATATTGCATCTCATATCTATGTTTCATGATAAGATATAATATACATTGCGAAGTGTTATGCATTCCTCGTCTACGATTCAAATGAAAGTAAATGCGACACTTCCTTGCAAGGAAATAGCGTTTGCAGATGTCTACGTATCGAAGCAATAGAGTTCAAATGCTTCTTAAAACGAGATATTGCATCTCATATCTATGTTTCATGATAAGATATAATATACATTGCGAAGTGTTATGCATTCCTCGTCTACGATTCAAATGAAAGTAAATGCGACACTTCCTTGCAAGGAAATAGCGTTTGCAGATGTCTACGTATCGAAGCAATAGAGTTTTAATGCTTCTTAAAACGCGATATCGCACCTCATTTCTATGTATCATGGTAAGATGTAATATGATTTGCGAAGTGTTATGTATTCCTCGTCTACATTTCAAATCAATGTAAGTACGACACTTCCTTGCAAGGAAATAGCGTTTGCAGATGTCTACCTATCGTAGCAATAGAGTTCTAATGCTTCTTAAAACGCGATATCGCATCTCATTTCTATGTTTCATGGTAAGATATAATATTCATTGCGAAGTGTTATGCATTCCTCGTCTACGATTCAAATGAAAGTAAATGCGATACCTCCTTGCAAGGAAATAGCATTTGCAGATGTCTACCTATCGTAGCAATAGTGTTCTAATGCTTCATAAAACGCGATATCGCATGTCATTTCTATGTATCATGGTAAGATATAATATTCATTGCGAAGTGTTATGCATTCCTCGTCTACGATTCAAATGAAAGTAAATGCGACACTTCCTTGCAAGGAAACAGCGATTGCAGATGTCTACATATCGAAGCAATAGAGTTCAAATGCTTCCTAAAACGAGATACTGCATCTCATATCTATATTTCATGATAAGATATAATATTCATTGCGAAGTGTTATGCATTCCTCGTCTACGATTCAAATGAAAGTAAATGCGATACTTCCTTGCAAGGAAATAGCATTTGCAGATGTCTACCTATCGTAGCAATAGTGTTCTAATGCTTCATAAAACGCGATATCGCATCTCATTTCTATGTTTCATGGTAAGATATAATATTCATTGCGAAGTGTTATGCATTCCTAGTCTACGATTCAAATTAAAGTAAATGCGACACTTCCTTGCAAGGAAACAGCGTTTGCAGATGTCTACGTATCGTAGCAATAGAGCTCTTATAATTCTTAAAACGCGATTTCGCATCTCATTTCTATGTTTCATGGTAAGGTATAATATGATTTGCGAAGTGTTATGTATTCCTCGCCTACACTTGAAGTGAATGTAAATGCGACACTTCCTTGCAAGGAAATAGCCTTTGCAGATGTCTACGTATCGTAGCAATAGAGTTCTAATGCTTCATAAAACGCGATATCGCATCTCATTTCTATGTTTCATGGTAAGATATAATATGATTTGCGAAGTGTTATGTATTCCTCGTCTACACCTCAAATGAATGTAAATGCGACACTTCCTTGCAGGGAAATAGCGTTTGCAGATGTCTACGTATCGAAGCAATAGAGTTCAAATGCATCTTAAAACGAGATATTGCATCTCATATCTATGTTTCATGATAAGATATAATATACATTGCGAAGTGTTATGCATTCCTCGTCTACGATTCAAATGAAAGTAAATGCGACACTTCCTTGCAAGGAAATAGCGTTTGCAGATGTCTACGTATCGAAGCAATAGAGTTCAAATGCTTCTTAAAACGAGATATTGCATCTCATATCTATGTTTCATGATAAGATATAATATACATTGCGAAGTGTTATGCATTCCTCGTCTACGATTCAAATGAAAGTAAATGCGACACTTCCTTGCAAGGAAATAGCGTTTGCAGATGTTTACGTACCGTAGCAATAGATTTCTTATGCTTCTTAAAACGCGATATCGCATCTCATTTCTATGTTTCATGGTAAGATATAATATGATTTGCGAAGTGTTATGTATTCCTCGTCTACACATCAAATGAATGTAAATGCGACACTTCCTTGCAAGGAAATAGCGTTTGCAGATGTCTACGTATCGAAGCAATAGAGTTTTAATGCTTCTTAAAACGCGATATCGCATCTCATTTCTATGTTTCATGGTAAGATATAATATGATTTGCGAAGTGTTATGTATTCCTCGTCTACACTTCAAATGAATGTAAATGCGACACTTCCTTGCAAGGAAATAGCGTTTGCAGATGTCTACGTATCGTAGCAATAGAGTTCTAATGCTTCTTAAAACGCGATATCGCATCTCATTTCTATGATTCGTGGTAAGATATAATATGATTTGCGAAGTGTTATGTATTCCTCGTCTACACTTCAAATCAATGTGAATGCGACACTTCCTCGCTAGGAAATAGCGTCTGCAGATATCTAGGTATCGTAGTAATAGAGTTCTAATGCTTCTTAAAACGAGATATTGCATCTCACATCTATGTTTCATGATAAGATATAATATTCATTGCGACGTGTTATGCATTCCTCGTCTACGATTCAAATGGAAGTAAATGCGACACTTCCTTGCAAGGAAATAGCATTTGCAGATGTCTACGTATCGTAGCAATAGAGTTCATATGATTCTTAAAACGCGATATCGCATCTCATTTCTATGTTTCATGGTAAGATATAACATGATTTGCGAAGTGTTATGTATTCCTCGTCTACACTTCAAATGAATGTGAATGCGATTCTTCCTCGCTAGGAAATAGCGTTTGCAGATGTCTACGTATCGTAGCAATAGCTTTCTAATGCTTCATAAAACGCGATATCGCATGTCATTTCTATGTATCATGGTAAGATATAATATTCATTGCGAAGTGTTATGCATTCCTCGTCAACGATTCAAATGAAAGTAAATGCGACACTTCCTTGCAAGGAAACAGCGATTGCAGATGTCTACGTATCGTAGCAATAGAGCTCTTATAATTCTTAAAACGCGATTTCGCATCTCATTTCTATGTTTCATGGTAAGGTATAATATGATTTGCGAAGTGTTATGTATTCCTCGCCTACACTTGAAGTGAATGTAAATGCGACACTTCCTTGCAAGGAAATAGCCTTTGCAGATGTCTATGTATCGTAGCAATAGAGTTCTAATGCTTCATAAAACGCGATATCGCATCTCATTTCTATGTTTCATGGTAAGATATAATATGATTTGCGAAGTGTTATGTATTCCTCGTCTACACCTCAAATGAATGTAAATGCGACACTTCCTTGCAGGGACATAGCGTTTGCAAATGTCTACGTATCGAAGCAATAGAGTTCAAATGCTTCTTAAAACGAGATATTGCATCTCATATCTATGTTTCATGATAAGATATAATATACATTGCGAAGTGTTATGCATTCCTCGTCTACGATTCAAATGAAAGTAAATGCGACACTTCCTTGCAAGGAAATAGCGTTTGCAGATGTCTACGTATCGAAGCAATAGAGTTCAAATGCTTCTTAAAACGAGATATTGCATCTCATATCTATGTTTCATGATAAGATATAATATACATTGCGAAGTGTTATGCATTCCTCGTCTACGATTCAAATGAAAGTAAATGCGATACTTCCTTGCAAGGAAATAGCGTTTGCAGATGTCTACGTATCGAAGCAATAGAGTTTTAATGCTTCTTAAAACGCGATATCGCACCTCATTTCTATGTATCATGGTAAGATGTAATATGATTTGCGAAGTGTTATGTATTCCTCGTCTACATTTCAAATCAATGTAAGTACGACACTTCCTTGCAAGGAAATAGCGTTTGCAGATGTCTACCTATCGTAGCAATAGAGTTCTAATGCTTCTTAAAACGCGATATCGCATCTCATTTCTATGTTTCATGGTAAGATATAATATTCATTGCGAAGTGTTATGCATTCCTCGTCTACGATTCAAATGAAAGTAAATGCGATACCTCCTTGCAAGGAAATAGCATTTGCAGATGTCTACCTATCGTAGCAATAGTGTTCTAATGCTTCATAAAACGCGATATCGCATGTCATTTCTATGTATCATGGTAAGATATAATATTCATTGCGAAGTGTTATGCATTCCTCGTCTACGATTCAAATGAAAGTAAATGCGACGCTTCCTTGCAAGGAAACAGCGATTGCAGATGTCTACATATCGAGGCAATAGAGTTCAAATGCTTCCTAAAACGAGATACTGCATCTCATATCTATATTTCATGATAAGATATAATATTCATTGCGAAGTGTTATGCATTCCTCGTCTACGATTCAAATGAAAGTAAATGCGATACTTCCTTGCAAGGAAATAGCATTTGCAGATGTCTACCTATCGTAGCAATAGTGTTCTAATGCTTCATAAAACGCGATATCGCATCTCATTTCTATGTTTCATGGTAAGATATAATATTCATTGCGAAGTGTTATGCATTCCTAGTCTACGATTCAAATTAAAGTAAATGCGACACTTCCTTGCAAGGAAACAGCGTTTGCAGATGTCTACGTATCGTAGCAATAGAGCTCTTATAATTCTTAAAACGCGATTTCGCATCTCATTTCTATGTTTCATGGTAAGGTATAATATGATTTGCGAAGTGTTATGTATTCCTCGCCTACACTTGAAGTGAATGTAAATGCGACACTTCCTTGCAAGGAAATAGCCTTTGCAGATGTCTACGTATCGTAGCAATAGAGTTCTAATGCTTCATAAAACGCGATATCGCATCTCATTTCTATGTTTCATGGTAAGATATAATATGATTTGCGAAGTGTTATGTATTCCTCGTCTACACCTCAAATGAATGTAAATGCGACACTTCCTTGCAGGGAAATAGCGTTTGCAGATGTCTACGTATCGAAGCAATAGAGTTCAAATGCATCTTAAAACGAGATATTGCATCTCATATCTATGTTTCATGATAAGATATAATATACATTGCGAAGTGTTATGCATTCCTCGTCTACGATTCAAATGAAAGTAAATGCGACACTTCCTTGCAAGGAAATAGCGTTTGCAGATGTCTACGTATCGAAGCAATAGAGTTCAAATGCTTCTTAAAACGAGATATTGCATCTCATATCTATGTTTCATGATAAGATATAATATACATTGCGAAGTGTTATGCATTCCTCGTCTACGATTCAAATGAAAGTAAATGCGACACTTCCTTGCAAGGAAATAGCGTTTGCAGATGTTTACGTATCGTAGCAATAGATTTCTTATGCTTCTTGAAACGAGATATTGCATCTCATATCTATGTTTCATGATAAGATATAATATACATTGCGAAGTGTTATGCATTCCTCGTCTACGATTCAAATGAAAGTAAATGCGACACTTCCTTGCAAGGAAATAGCGTTTGCAGATGTTTACGTATCGTAGCAATAGATTTCTTATGCTTCTTAAAACGCGATATCGCATCTCATTTCTATGTTTCATGGTAAGATATAATATGATTTGCGAAGTGTTATGTATTCCTCGTCTACACATCAAATGAATGTAAATGCGACACTTCCTTGCAAGGAAATAGCGTTTGCAGATGTCTACGTATCGAAGCAATAGAGTTTTAATGCTTCTTAAAACGCGATATCGCATCTCATTTCTATGTTTCATGGTAAGATATAATATGATTTGCGAAGTGTTATGTATTCCTCGTCTACACTTCAAATGAATGTAAATGCGACACTTCCTTGCAAGGAAATAGCGTTTGCAGATGTTTACGTATCGTAGCAATAGATTTCTTATGCTTCTTAAAACGCGATATCGCATCTCATTTCTATGTTTCATGGTAAGATATAATATGATTTGCGAAGTGTTATGTATTCCTCGTCTACACATCAAATGAATGTAAATGCGACACTTCCTTGCAAGGAAATAGCGTTTGCAGATGTCTACGTATCGAAGCAATAGAGTTTTAATGATTCTTAAAACGCGATATCGCATCTCATTTCTATGTTTCATGGTAAGATATAACATGATTTGCGAAGTGTTATGTATTCCTCGTCTACACTTCAAATGAATGTGAATGCGATTCTTCCTCGCTAGGAAATAGCGTTTGCAGATGTCTACGTATCGTAGCAATAGCTTTCTAATGCTTCATAAAACGCGATATCGCATGTCATTTCTATGTATCATGGTAAGATATAATATTCATTGCGAAGTGTTATGCATTCCTCGTCAACGATTCAAATGAAAGTAAATGCGACACTTCCTTGCAAGGAAACAGCGATTGCAGATGTCTACGTATCGTAGCAATAGAGCTCTTATAATTCTTAAAACGCGATTTCGCATCTCATTTCTATGTTTCATGGTAAGGTATAATATGATTTGCGAAGTGTTATGTATTCCTCGCCTACACTTGAAGTGAATGTAAATGCGACACTTCCTTGCAAGGAAATAGCCTTTGCAGATGTCTACGTATCGTAGCAATAGAGTTCTAATGCTTCATAAAACGCGATATCGCATCTCAGTTCTATGTTTCATGGTAAGATATAATATGATTTGCGAAGTGTTATGTATTCCTCGTCTACACCTCAAATGAATGTAAATGCGACACTTCCTTGCAGGGACATAGCGTTTGCAAATGTCTACGTATCGAAGCAATAGAGTTCAAATGCTTCTTAAAACGAGATATTGCATCTCATATCTATGTTTCATGATAAGATATAATATACATTGCGAAGTGTTATGCATTCCTCGTCTACGATTCAAATGAAAGTAAATGCGACACTTCCTTGCAAGGAAATAGCGTTTGCAGATGTCTACGTATCGAAGCAATAGAGTTCAAATGCTTCTTAAAACGAGATATTGCATCTCATATCTATGTTTCATGATAAGATATAATATACATTGCGAAGTGTTATGCATTCCTCGTCTACGATTCAAATGAAAGTAAATGCGACACTTCCTTGCAAGGAAATAGCATTTGCAGATGTCTACGTATCGTAGCAATAGAGTTCATATGATTCTTAAAACGCGATATCGCATCTCATTTCTATGTTTCATGGTAAGATATAACATGATTTGCGAAGTGTTATGTTTTCCTCGTCTACACTTCAAATGAATGTGAATGCGATTCTTCCTCGCTAGGAAATAGCGTTTGCAGATGTCTACGTATCGTAGCAATAGCTTTCTAATGCTTCATAAAACGCGATATCGCATGTCATTTCTATGTATCATGGTAAGATATAATATTCATTGGGAAGTGTTATGCATTCCTCGTCAACGATTCAAATGAAAGTAAATGCGACACTTCCTTGCAAGGAAACAGCGATTGCAGATGTCTACGTATCGTAGCAATAGAGCTCTTATAATTCTTAAAACGCGATTTCGCATCTCATTTCTATGTTTCATGGTAAGGTATAATATGATTTGCGAAGTGTTATGTATTCCTCGCCTACACTTGAAGTGAATGTAAATGCGACACTTCCTTGCAAGGAAATAGCCTTTGCAGATGTCTATGTATCGTAGCAATAGAGTTCTAATGCTTCATAAAACGCGATATCGCATCTCATTTCTATGTTTCATGGTAAGATATAATATGATTTGCGAAGTGTTATGTATTCCTCGTCTACACCTCAAATGAATGTAAATGCGACACTTCCTTGCAGGGACATAGCGTTTGCAAATGTCTACGTATCGAAGCAATAGAGTTCAAATGCTTCTTAAAACGAGATATTGCATCTCATATCTATGTTTCATGATAAGATATAATATACATTGCGAAGTGTTATGCATTCCTCGTCTACGATTCAAATGAAAGTAAATGCGACACTTCCTTGCAAGGAAATAGCGTTTGCAGATGTCTACGTATCGAAGCAATAGAGTTCAAATGCTTCTTAAAACGAGATATTGCATCTCATATCTATGTTTCATGATAAGATATAATATACATTGCGAAGTGTTATGCATTCCTCGTCTACGATTCAAATGAAAGTAAATGCGACACTTCCTTGCAAGGAAACAGCGTTTGCAGATGTCTACGTATCGTAGCAATAGAGTTCAAATGCATCTTAAAACGAGATATTGCATCTCATATCTATGTTTCATGATAAGATATAATATACATTGCGAAGTGTTATGCATTCCTCGTCTACGATTCAAATGAAAGTAAATGCGACACTTCCTTGCAAGGAAATAGCGTTTGCAGATGTCTACGTATCGAAGCAATAGAGTTCAAATGCTTCTTAAAACGAGATATTGCATCTCATATCTATGTTTCATGATAAGATATAATATACATTGCGAAGTGTTATGCATTCCTCGTCTACGATTCAAATGAAAGTAAATGCGACACTTCCTTGCAAGGAAATAGCGTTTGCAGATGTTTACGTATCGTAGCAATAGATTTCTTATGCTTCTTAAAACGAGATATTGCATCTCATATCTATGTTTCATGATAAGATATAATATACATTGCGAAGTGTTATGCATTCCTCGTCTACGATTCAAATGAAAGTAAATGCGACACTTCCTTGCAAGGAAATAGCGTTTGCAGATGTTTACGTATCGTAGCAATAGATTTCTTATGCTTCTTAAAACGCGATATCGCATCTCATTTCTATGTTTCATGGTAAGATATAATATGATTTGCGAAGTGTTATGTATTCCTCGTCTACACATCAAATGAATGTAAATGCGACACTTCCTTGCAAGGAAATAGCGTTTGCAGATGTCTACGTATCGAAGCAATAGAGTTTTAATGCTTCTTAAAACGCGATATCGCATCTCATTTCTATGTTTCATGGTAAGATATAATATGATTTGCGAAGTGTTATGTATTCCTCGTCTACACTTCAAATGAATGTAAATGCGACACTTCCTTGCAAGGAAATAGCGTTTGCAGATGTTTACGTATCGTAGCAATAGATTTCTTATGCTTCTTAAAACGCGATATCGCATCTCATTTCTATGTTTCATGGTAAGATATAATATGATTTGCGAAGTGTTATGTATTCCTCGTCTACACATCAAATGAATGTAAATGCGACACTTCCTTGCAAGGAAATAGCGTTTGCAGATGTCTACGTATCGAAGCAATAGAGTTTTAATGCTTCTTAAAACGCGATATCGCATCTCATTTCTATGTTTCATGGTAAGATATAATATAATTTGCGACGTGTTATGCATTCCTCGTCTACGATTCAAATGAAAGTAAATGCGACACTTCCTTGCAAGGAAATAGCATTTGCAGATGTCTACGTATCGTAGCAATAGAGTTCATATGATTCTTAAAACGCGATATCGCATCTCATTTCTATGTTTCATGGTAAGATATAACATGATTTGCGAAGTGTTATGTATTCCTCGTCTACACTTCAAATGAATGTGAATGCGATTCTTCCTCGCTAGGAAATAGCGTTTGCAGATGTCTACGTATCGTAGCAATAGCTTTCTAATGCTTCATAAAACGCGATATCGCATGTCATTTCTATGTATCATGGTAAGATATAATATTCATTGCGAAGTGTTATGCATTCCTCGTCAACGATTCAAATGAAAGTAAATGCGACACTTCCTTGCAAGGAAACAGCGATTGCAGATGTCTACGTATCGTAGCAATAGAGCTCTTATAATTCTTAAAACGCGATTTCGCATCTCATTTCTATGTTTCATGGTAAGGTATAATATGATTTGCGAAGTGTTATGTATTCCTCGCCTACACTTGAAGTGAATGTAAATGCGACACTTCCTTGCAAGGAAATAGCCTTTGCAGATGTCTACGTATCGTAGCAATAGAGTTCTAATGCTTCATAAAACGCGATATCGCATCTCAGTTCTATGTTTCATGGTAAGATATAATATTCATTGCGAAGTGTTATGCATTCCTCGTCTACGATTCAAATGAAAGTAAATGCGACACTTCCTTGCAAGGAAACAGCGATTGCAGATGTCTACATATCGAAGCAATAGAGTTCAAATGCTTCCTAAAACGAGATACTGCATCTCATATCTATACTTCATGATAAGATATAATATTCATTGCGAAGTGTTATGCATTCCTCGTATACGATTCAAATGAAAGTAAATGCGATACTTCCTTGCAAGGATATAGCATTTGCAGATGTCTACCTATCGTAGCAATAGTGTTCTAATGCTTCATAAAACGCGATATCGCATCTCATTTCTATGTTTCATGGTAAGATATAATATGATTTGCGAAGTGTTATGTATTCCTCGTCTACACCTCAAATGAATGTAAATGCGACACTTCCTTGCAGGGACATAGCGTTTGCAAATGTCTACGTATCGAAGCAATAGAGTTCAAATGCTTCTTAAAACGAGATATTGCATCTCATATCTATGTTTCATGATAAGATATAATATACATTGCGAAGTGTTATGCATTCCTCGTCTACGATTCAAATGAAAGTAAATGCGACACTTCCTTGCAAGGAAATAGCGTTTGCAGATGTCTACGTATCGAAGCAATAGAGTTCAAATGCTTCTTAAAACGAGATATTGCATCTCATATCTATGTTTCATGATAAGATATAATATACATTGCGAAGTGTTATGCATTCCTCGTCTACGATTCAAATGAAAGTAAATGCGACACTTCCTTGCAAGGAAATAGCATTTGCAGATGTCTACGTATCGTAGCAATAGAGTTCATATGATTCTTAAAACGCGATATCGCATCTCATTTCTATGTTTCATGGTAAGATATAACATGATTTGCGAAGTGCTATGTATTCCTCGTCTACACTTCAAATGAATGTGAATGCGATTCTTCCTCGCTAGGAAATAGCGTTTGCAGATGTCTACGTATCGTAGCAATAGCTTTCTAATGCTTCATAAAACGCGATATCGCATGTCATTTCTATGTATCATGGTAAGATATAATATTCATTGCGAAGTGTTATGCATTCCTCGTCAACGATTCAAATGAAAGTAAATGCGACACTTCCTTGCAAGGAAACAGCGATTGCAGATGTCTACGTATCGTAGCAATAGAGCTCTTATAATTCTTAAAACGCGATTTCGCATCTCATTTCTATGTTTCATGGTAAGGTATAATATGATTTGCGAAGTGTTATGTATTCCTCGCCTACACTTGAAGTGAATGTAAATGCGACACTTCCTTGCAAGGAAATAGCGTTTGCAGATGTCTACGTATCGAAGCAATAGAATTCAAATGCTTCTTAAAACGAGATATTGCATCTCATATCTATGTTTCATGATAAGATATAATATACATTGCGAAGTGTTATGCATTCCTCGTCTACGATTCAAATGAAAGTAAATGCGACACTTCCTTGCAAGGAAATAGCATTTGCAGATGTCTACGTATCGTAGCAATAGAGTTCATATGATTCTTAAAACGCGATATCGCATCTCATTTCTATGTTTCATGGTAAGATATAACATGATTTGCGAAGTGTTATGTATTCCTCGTCTACACTTCAAATGAATGTGAATGCGATTCTTCCTCGCTAGGAAATAGCGTTTGCAGATGTCTACGTATCGTAGCAATAGCTTTCTAATGCTTCATAAAACGCGATATCGCATGTCATTTCTATGTATCATGGTAAGATATAATATTCATTGCGAAGTGTTATGCATTCCACGTCAACGATTCAAATGAAAGTAAATGCGACACTTCCTTGCAAGGAAACAGCGATTGCAGATGTCTACGTATCGTAGCAATAGAGCTCTTATAATTCTTAAAACGCGATTTCGCATCTCATTTCTATGTTTCATGGTAAGGTATAATATGATTTGCGAAGTGTTATGTATTCCTCGCCTACACTTGAAGTGAATGTAAATGCGACACTTCCTTGCAAGGAAATAGCCTTTGCAGATGTCTACGTATCGTAGCAATAGAGTTCTAATGCTTCATAAAACGCGATATCGCATCTCATTTCTATGTTTCATGGTAAGATATAATATGATTTGCGAAGTGTTATGTATTCCTCGTCTACACCTCAAATGAATGTAAATGCGACACTTCCTTGCAGGGAAATAGCGTTTGCAGATGTCTACGTATCGAAGCAATAGAGTTCAAATGCATCTTAAAACGAGATATTGCATCTCATATCTATGTTTCATGATAAGATATAATATACATTGCGAAGTGTTATGCATTCCTCGTCTACGATTCAAATGAAAGTAAATGCGACACTTCCTTGCAAGGAAATAGCGTTTGCAGATGTCTACGTATCGAAGCAATAGAGTTCAAATGCTTCTTAAAACGAGATATTGCATCTCATATCTATGTTTCATGATAAGATATAATATACATTGCGAAGTGTTATGCATTCCTTGTCTACGATTCAAATGAAAGTAAATGCGACACTTCCTTGCAAGGAAATAGCGTTTGCAGATGTTTACGTATCGTAGCAATAGATTTCTTATGCTTCTTAAAACGAGATATTGCATCTCATATCTATGTTTCATGATAAGATATAATATACATTGCGAAGTGTTATGCATTCCTCGTCTACGATTCAAATGAAAGTAAATGCGACACTTCCTTGCAAGGAAATAGCGTTTGCAGATGTTTACGTATCGTAGCAATAGATTTCTTATGCTTCTTAAAACGCGATATCGCATCTCATTTCTATGTTTCATGGTAAGATATAATATGATTTGCGAAGTGTTATGTATTCCTCGTCTACACATCAAATGAATGTAAATGCGACACTTCCTTGCAAGGAAATAGCGTTTGCAGATGTCTACGTATCGAAGCAATAGAGTTTTAATGCTTCTTAAAACGCGATATCGCATCTCATTTCTATGTTTCATGGTAAGGTATAATATGATTTGCGAAGTGTTATGTATTCCTCGTCTACACTTCAAATGAATGTAAATGCGACACTTCCTTGCAAGGAAATAGCGTTTGCAGATGTTTACGTATCGTAGCAATAGATTTCTTATGCTTCTTAAAACGCGATATCGCATCTCATTTCTATGTTTCATGGTAAGATATAATATGATTTGCGAAGTGTTATGTATTCCTCGTCTACACATCAAATGAATGTAAATGCGACACTTCCTTGCAAGGAAATAGCGTTTGCAGATGTCTACGTATCGAAGCAATAGAGTTTTAATGCTTCTTAAAACGCGATATCGCATCTCATTTCTATGTTTCATGGTAAGATATAATATGATTTGCGACGTGTTATGCATTCCTCGTCTACGATTCAAATGAAAGTAAATGCGACACTTCCTTGCAAGGAAATAGCATTTGCAGATGTCTACGTATCGTAGCAATAGAGTTCATATGATTCTTAAAACGCGATATCGCATCTCATTTCTATGTTTCATGGTAAGATATAACATGATTTGCGAAGTGTTATGTATTCCTCGTCTACACTTCAAATGAATGTGAATGCGATTCTTCCTCGCTAGGAAATAGCGTTTGCAGATGTCTACGTATCGTAGCAATAGCTTTCTAATGCTTCATAAAACGCGATATCGCATGTCATTTCTATGTATCATGGTAAGATATAATATTCATTGCGAAGTGTTATGCATTCCTCGTCAACGATTCAAATGAAAGTAAATGCGACACTTCCTTGCAAGGAAACAGCGATTGCAGATGTCTACGTATCGTAGCAATAGAGCTCTTATAATTCTTAAAACGCGATTTCGCATCTCATTTCTATGTTTCATGGTAAGGTATAATATGATTTGCGAAGTGTTATGTATTCCTCGCCTACACTTGAAGTGAATGTAAATGCGACACTTCCTTGCAAGGAAATAGCCTTTGCAGATGTCTACGTATCGTAGCAATAGAGTTCTAATGCTTCATAAAACGCGATATCGCATCTCATTTCTATGTTTCATGGTAAGATATAATATGATTTGCGAAGTGTTATGTATTCCTCGTCTACACCTCAAATGAATGTAAATGCGACACTTCCTTGCAGGGACATAGCGTTTGCAAATGTCTACGTATCGAAGCAATAGAGTTCAAATGCTTCTTAGAACGAGATATTGCATCTCATATCTATGTTTCATGATAAGATATAATATACATTGCGAAGTGTTATGCATTCCTCGTCTACGATTCAAATGAAAGTAAATGCGACACTTCCTTGCAAGGAAATAGCGTTTGCAGATGTCTACGTATCGAAGCAATAGAGTTCAAATGCTTCTTAAAACGAGATATTGCATCTCATATCTATGTTTCATGATAAGATATAATATACATTGCGAAGTGTTATGCATTCCTCGTCTACGATTCAAATGAAAGTAAATGCGACACTTCCTTGCAAGGAAATAGCGTTTGCAGATGTCTACGTATCGAAGCAATAGAGTTTTAATGCTTCTTAAAACGCGATATCGCATCTCATTTCTATGTTTCATGGTAAGATGTAATATGATTTGCGAAGTGTTATGTATTCCTCGTCTACATTTCAAATCAATGTAAGTACGACACTTCCTTGCAAGGAAATAGCGTTTGCAGATGTCTACCTATTGTAGCAATAGAGTTCTAATGCTTCTTAAAACGCGATATCGCATCTCATTTCTATGTTTCATGGTAAGATATAATATTCATTGCGAAGTGTTATGCATTCCTCGTCTACGATTCAAATGAAAGTAAATGCGACACTTCCTTGCAAGGAAACAGCGATTGCAGATGTCTACGTATCGTAGCAATAGAGCTCTTATAATTCTTAAAACGCGATTTCGCATCTCATTTCTATGTTTCATGGTAAGGTATAATATGATTTGCGAAGTGTTATGTATTCCTCGCCTACACTTGAAGTGAATGTAAATGCGACACTTCCTTGCAAGGAAATAGCCTTTGCAGATGTCTACGTATCGTAGCAATAGAGTTCTAATGCTTCATAAAACGCGATATCGCATCTCATTTCTATGTTTCATGGTAAGATATAATATGATTTGCGAAGTGTTATGTATTCCTCGTCTACACCTCAAATGAATGTAAATGCGACACTTCCTTGCAGGGACATAGCGTTTGCAAATGTCTACGTATCGAAGCAATAGAGTTCAAATGCTTCTTAAAACGAGATATTGCATCTCATATCTATGTTTCATGATAAGATATAATATTCATTGTGAAGTGGTATGCATTCCTCGTCTACGATTCAAATGAAAGTAAATGCGATACTTCCTTGCATGGAAATAGCATTTGCAGATGTCTACCTATCGTAGCAATAGTGTTCTAATGCTTCATAAAACGCGATATCGCATCTCATTTCTATGTTTCATGGTAAGATATAATATTCATTGCGAAGTGTTATGCATTCCTAGTCTACGATTCAAATAAAAGTAAATGCGACACTTCCTTGCAAGGAAGCAGCGTTTGCAGATGTCTACGTATCGTAGCAATAGAGTTCTAATGCTTCTTAAAACGCGATATCGCATCTCATTTCTATGTTTCATGGTAAGATATAATATTCATTGCGAAGTGTTATGCATTCCTCGTCTACGATTCAAATGAAAGTAAATGCGATACTTCCTTGCAGGGAAATAGCGTTTGCCGATATCTACGTATCGAAGCAATAGTGTTCAAATGCTTCTTAAAACGAGATATTGCATCTCATATCTATGTTTCATGATAAGATATAATATACATTGCGAAGTGTTATGCATTCCTCGTCTACGATTCAAATGAAAGTAAATGCGACACTTCCTTGCAAGGAAATAGCGTTTGCAGATGTCTACGTATCGTAGCAATAGAGTTCTTATGATTCTTAAAACGCGATATCGCATCTCATTTCTATGTTTCATGGTAAGATATAGTTTGATTTGAGAAGTGTTATGTATTCCTCGTCTACACTTCAAATGAATGTGAATGCGACACTTCCTCGCTAGGAAATAGCGTTTGCAGTTGTCTACGTATCGTAGCAATAGATTTCTAATGCTTCTTAAAACGCGATATCGCATCTCATTTCTATGTTTCATGGTAAGATATAATATGATTTGCGAAGTGTCATGTCTTCCTCGTCTACACTTCAAATGAATGTAAATGCGACACTTCCATGCTGGGAAATAGCGTCTGCAGATGTCTAGGTATCGTAGCAATAGAGTTCTAATGCTTCTTAAAACGCGATATCGCATCTCATTTCTATGTTTCATGGTATGATGTAATATGATTTGCGAAGTGTTATGTATTCCTCGTCTACACTTCAAATGAATGTAAATGCGATGCTTCCTTGCAAAGAAATAGCGTTTGCAATTGTCTACGTATCGAAGCAATAGAGTTCAAATGCTTCTTAAAACGAGATATTGCATCTCATATCTATGTTTCATGATAAGATATAATATTCATTGCGAAGTGCTATGCATTCCTCGCCTACGATTCAAATGAATGTAAATGCGACACTTCCTTGAAAGGAAATAGCGTTTGCAGATGTCTACGTATCGTAGCAATGGAGTTCTTATGATTCTTAAAACGCGATATCGCATCTCATTTCTATGTTTCATGGTAAGGTATAATATGATTTGCGAAGTGTTATGTATTCCTCGTCTATACTTCAAATGAATGTGAATGCGACACTTCCTCGCTAGGAAATAGCGTTTGCAGATGTTTACGTATCGTAGCAATAGAGTTCTAATGCTTCTTAAAACGCGATATCGCATCTCATTTCTATGTTTCATGGTAAGATATAATATGATTTGCGAAGTGTTATGTATTCCTCGTCTACACAGCAAATGAATGTAAATGCGACACTTCCTTGCAAGGAAATAGCGTTTGCAGATGTCTACGTATCGAAGCAATAGAATTTTAATGCTTCTTAAAACGCGATATCGCATCTCATTTCTATGTTTCATGGTAAGATATAATATGATTTGCGAAGTGTTATGTATTCCTCGTCTACACCTCAAATGAATGTAAATGCGACACTTCCTTGCAGGGATATAGCGTTTGCAGATGTCTACGTATCGAAGCAATAGAGTTCAAATGCTTCTTAAAACGAGATATTGCATCTCATATCTATGTTTCATGATAAGATATAATATACATTGCGAAGTGTTATGCATTCCTCGTCTACGATTCAAATGAAAGTAAATGCGGCACTTCCTTGCAAGGAAATAGCGTTTGCAGATGTCTACGTTTCGAAGCAATAGAGTTCAAATGCTTCTTAAAACGAGATATTGCATCTCATATCTATGTTTCATGATAAGATATAATATACATTGCTATGTGTTATGCATTCCTCGTCTACGATTCAAATGAAAGTAAATGCGACACTTCCTTGCAAGGAAATTGCGTTTGCAGATGTGTACGTATCGTAGCAATAGATTTCTAATGCTTCTTAAAACGCGATATCGCATCTCATTTCTATGTTTCATGGTAAGATATAATATTCATTGCGAAGTGTTATGCATTCCTCGTCTACGATTCAAATGAAAGTAAATGCGAGACCTCCTTGCAAGGAAATAGCATTTGCAGATGTCTACCTATCGTAGCAATAGTGTTCTAATGCTTCATAAAACGCGATATCGCATGTCATTTCTATGTATCATGGTAAGATATAATATTCATTGCGAAGTGTTATGCATTCCTCGTCTACGATTCAAATGAAAGTAAATGCGACACTTCCTTGCAAGGAAACAGCGATTGCAGATGTCTACGTATCGAAGCAATAAAGTTGAAATGCTTCTTAAAACGAGATATTGCATCTCGTATCTATGTTTCATGATAAGATATAATATTCATTGCGAAGTGTTATGCATTCCTCGTCTACGATTCAAATGAAAGTAAATGCGGCACTTCCTTGCACGGAAATAGCGTTTGCAGATGTCTACGTTTCGAAGCAATAGAGTTCAAATGCTTCTTAAAACGAGATATTGCATCTCATATCTATGTTTCACGATAAGATATAATATACATTGCCAAGTGTTATGCATTCCTCGTCTACGATTCAAATGAAAGTAAATGCGACACTTCCTTGCAAGGAAATAGCGTTTGCAGATGTGTACGTATCGTAGCAATAGATTTCTAATGCTTCTTAAAACGCGATATCGCATCTCATTTCTATGTTTCATGGTAAGATATAATATGATTTGCGAGGTGTTATGTATCCCTCGTCTACACATCAAATGAATGTAAATGCGACACTTCCTTGCAAGGAAATAGCGTTTGCAGATGTCTACGTATCGAAGCAATAGACTTTTAATGCTTCTTAAAACGCGATATCGCATCTCATTTCTATGTTTCATGGTAAGATGTAATATGATTTGCGAAGTATCATGTATTCCTCGTCTACACTTCAAATGAATGTGAATGCGACACTTCCTTGCAAGGAAATCGCGTTTGCAGATGTCTACGTATCGAAGCAATAAAGTTGAAATGCTTCTTAAAACGAGATATTGCATCTCATATCTATGTTTCATGATAAGATATAATATTCATTGCGAAGTGTTATGCATTCCTCGTCTACGATTCAAATGAATGTAAATGCGACACTTCCTTGCTAGGAAATAGCGTCTGCTGATGTTTACGTATCGAAGCAATAGAGTTCAAATGCTTCTTAAAACGAGATATTGCATCTCATATCTATGTTTCATAATAAGATATAATATACATTGCGAAGTGTTATGCATTCCTCGTCTACGATTCAAATGAATGTAAATGCGGCACTTCCTTGCAAGGAAATAGCGTTTGCAGATGTTTACGTATCGTAGCAATAGAGTTCTAATGCTTCTTAAAACGCGATATCGCATCTCATTTCTATGTTTCATGGTAAGATACAATATGATTTGCGATGTGTTATGTATTCCTCGTCTACACTTCAAATGAATGTAAATGCGACACTCGCTCGCTAGGAAATAGCGTTTGCAGATGTCTACGTATCGTAGCAATAGAGTTCTAATGCTTCTTAAAACGCGATATCGCATCTCATTTCTATGATTCATGGTAAGATATAATATGATTTGCGAAGTGTTATGTATTCCTCGTCTACACTTCAAATCAATGTAAATACGACACTTCCTTGCAAGGAAATAGCGTTTGCAGATGTCTACCTATCGTAGCAATAGAGTTCTAATGCTTCTTAAAACGCGATATCGCATCTCATTTCTATGTTTCATGGTAAGATATAATATTCATTGCGAAGTGTTATGCATTCCTCGTCTACGATTCAAATGAAAGTAAATGCGATACCTCCTTGCAAGGAAATGGCATTTGCAGGTGTCTACCTATCGTAGCAATAGTGTTCTAATGCTTCATAAAAGGCGATATCGCATGTCATTTCTATGTATCATGGTAAGATATAATATTCATTGCGAAGTGTTATGCATTCCTCGTCTACGATTCAAATGAAAGTAAATGCGACACTTCCTTGCAAGGAAACAGCGTTTGCAGATGTCTACGTATCGTAGCAATAGAGCTCTTATAATTCTTAAAACGCGATTTCGCATCTCATTCCTATGTTTCATGGTAAGGTATAATATGATTTGCGAAGTGTTATGTATTCCTCGCCTACACTTCAAGTGAATGTAAATGCGACACTTCCTTGCAAGGAAATAGCCTTTGCAGATGTCTACGTATCGTAGCAATAGAGTTCTAATGCTTCATAAAACGCGATATCGCATCTCATTTCTATGTTTCATGGTAAGACATAATATGATTTGCGAAGTGTCATGTATTCCTCGTCTACACTTCAAATGAATGTAAATGCGACACTTCCTTGCAAGGAAATAGCGTTTGCAGATGCCTACGTATCGAAGCAATAGAGTTCAAATGCTTCTTAAAACGAGATATTGCATCTCATATCTATGTTTCATGATAAGATATAATATACATTGCGAAGTGTTATGCATTCCTCGTCTACGATTCAAATGAAAGTAAATGCGACACTTCCTTGCAAGGAAATAGCGTTTGCAGATGTCTACGTATCGTAGCAATAGATTTCTGATGCTTCTTAAAACGCGATATCGCATCTCATTTCTATGTTTCATGGTAAGATATAATATGATTTGCGAAGTGTTATGTATTCCTCGTCTACACCTCAAATGAATGTAAATGCGACACTCCCTTGCAGGGAAATAGCGTTTGCAGATGTCTACGTATCGAAGCAATAGTGTTCAAATGCTTCTTAAAACGAGATATTGCATCTCATATCTATGTTTCATGATAAGATATAATATACATTGCGAAGTGTTATGCATTCCTCGTCTACGATTCAAATGAAAGTAAATGCGATACTTCCTTGCAAGGAAATAGCGTTTGCAGATGTCTACGTATCGTAGCAATAGAGTTCTTATGATTCTTAAAACGCGATATCGCATCTCATTTCTATGTTTCATGGTAAGATATAATTTGATTTGAGAAGTGTTACGTATTCCTCGTCTACACTTCAAATGAATGTGAATGCGACATTTCCTCGCTAGGAAATAGCGTTTGCAGCTGTCTACGTATCGTAGCAATAGATTTCTAATGCTTCTTAAAACGCGATATCGCATCTCATTTCTATGTTTCATGGTAAGACATAATATGATTTGCAAAGTGTCATGTCTTCCTCGTCTACACTTCAAATGAATGTAAATGCGACACTTCCTTGCAAGGAAATAGCGTTTGCAGATGTCTACGTATCGTAGCAATAGATTTCTAATGCTTCTTAAAACGCGATATCGCATCTCATTTCTATGTTTCATGGTAAGACATAATATGATTTGCGAAGTGTTATGCATTCCTCGTCTACGATTCAAATGAACGTAAATGCGACACTTCCTTCGAAGGAAATAGCGTTTGCAGATGTCTACGTATCGCAACAATAGCGTTCTTATGATACTTAAAACGCGATATCGCATCTCATTTCTATGATTCATGGTAAGATATAATTTGATTTGCGAAGTGTTATGAATTCCTCGTCTACACTTCAAATCAATGTAAATACGACACTTCCTTGCAAGGAAATAGCGTTTGCAGATGTCTACGTATCGAAGCAATATGGTTCTAATGCTTCTTAAAACGCGATACCGCATCTCATTCCTATGTTTCGTGGTAAGATGTAATGTTCATTGCGAAGTGTTATGCATTCCTCGTCTACGATTCAAATGAAAGTTAATGCGACACTTCCCTGCAAGGAAACAGCGTTTGCAGATGTCTACGTATCGAAGCAACAGAGTTCAAATGCTTCTTAAAACGAGATATTGCATCTCATATCTATGTTTCATGATAAGATATAGTATTCATTGAGAAGTGTTATGCATTCCTCGTCTACGATTCAAATGAATGTAAATGCGACACTTCCTTGCAAGGAAATAGCGTCTGCAGATGTCTACGTATCGTAGCAATGGATTTCTGATGCTTCTTAGAACGCGATATCGCATCTCATTTCTATGTTTCAGGGTTAGATATAATATGATTTGCGAAGTGTCATGTATTCCTCGTCTACACTTCAAATGAATGTAAATCCGACACTTCCTTGCAGGGAAATAGCGTTTGCAGATGTCTACGTATCGAAGCAATAGAGTTCAAATGCTTCTTAAAACGAGATATTGCATCTCATATCTATGTTTCATGATAAGATATAATATACATTGCGAAGTGTTATGCATTCCTCGTCTACGATTCAAATGAAAGTAAATGCGACACTTCCTTGCAAGGAAATAGCGTTTGCAGATGTGTACGTGTCGTAGCAATAGATTTCTAATGCTTCTTAAAACACGATATCGCATCTCATTTCTATGTTTCATGGTAAGATATAATATGATTTGCGTAGTGTTATGTATTCCTCGTCTACACCTCAAATGAATGTAAATGCGACACATCCTTGCAAGGAAATAGCTTTTGCAGATGTCAACGTATCGAAGCAATAGTGTTCTAACGCTTCTTAAAACGCGATATCGCATCTCATTTCTATGTTTCATGGTAAGATATAATATTCATTGTGAAGTGTTATGCATTCCTCGTCTACGATTCAAATGAATGTAAATGCGACACTTCCTTGCTAGGAAATAGCGTCTGCAGATGTTTACGTTTCGAAGCAATAGAGTTCAAATGCTTCTTAAAACGAGATATTGCATCTCATATCTATGTTTCATGATAAGATATAATATTCATTGCGAAGTGTTATGCATTCCTCGTCTACGATTCAAATGAATGTAAATGCGACACTTCCTAGCAAGGAAATCGCGTTTGCAGATGTCTACGTATCGAAGCAATGGTGTTCTAAAGCTTCTTAAATCGCGATATCGCATCTCATTTCTATGTTTCATGGTAAGATATAATATGATTTGCGAAGTATCACGTATTACCCGTCTACACTTCAAATGAATGTAAATGCGACACTTCCTTGCAAGGAAATAGCGTTTGCAGATGTCTACGTATCGTAGCAGTAGAGTTCTAATGCTTCTTAAAACGCGATATCGCATCTCATTTCTATGTTTCATGGTAAGATATAATATGATTTGCGAAGTGTTATGTATTCCTCGTCTACACTTCAAATGAATGTAAATGCGACACTCGCTCGCTAGGAAATAGCGTTTGCAGATGTCTACGTATCGTAGCAATAGAGTTCTAATGCTTCTTAAAACGCGATATCGCATCTCCTTTCTATGTTTCATGGTAAGATATAATATGATTTGCGAAGTGTTATGTATTCCTCGTCTACACTTCAAATGAATGTAAATGCGACACTTCCTTGCAAGGAAATAGCGTTTGCAGATGTCTACGTATAGAAGCAATAGTGTTCAAATGCTTCTTAAAACGCGATATCGCATCTCATTTCTATGTTTCATGGTAAGATATAACATGATTTGCGAAGTGTTATGTATACCTCGTCCACACTTCAAATGAATGTGAATGCGATACTTCCTCGTTAGGAAATAGCGTTTGCAGATGTCTACGTATCGTAGCAATAGATTTCTAATGCTTCTTAAAACGGCGATATCGCATCTCATTTCTATGTTTCATGATAAGATATAATATACATTGCGAAGTGTTATGCATTCCTCGTCTACGATTCAAATGAAAGTAAATGCGACACTTCCTTGCAAGGAAATAGCGTTTGCAGATGTGTACGTGTCGTAGCAATAGATTTCTAATGCTTCTTAAAACACGATATCGCATCTCATTTCTATGTTTCATGGTAAGATATAATATACATTGCGAAGTGTTATGCATTCCTCGTCTACGATTCAAATGAAAGTAAATGCGACACTTCCTTGCAAGGAAATAGCGTTTGCAGATGTGTACGTGTCGTAGCAATAGATTTCTAATGCTTCTTAAAACACGATATCGCATCTCATTTCTATGTTTCATGGTAAGATATAATATGATTTGCGTAGTGTTATGTATTCCTCGTCTACACCTCAAATGAATGTAAATGCGACACATCCTTGCAAGGAAATAGCTTTTGCAGATGTCTACGTATCGAAGCAATAGTGTTCTAACGCTTCTTAAAACGCGATATCGCATCTCATTTCTATGTTTCATGGTAAGATATAATATTCATTGTGAAGTGTTATGCATTCCTCGTCTACGATTCAAATGAATGTAAATGCGACACTTCCTTGCTAGGAAATAGCGTCTGCAGATGTTTACGTTTCGAAGCAATAGAGTTCAAATGCTTCTTAAAACGAGATATTGCATCTCATATCTATGTTTCATGATAAGATATAATATTCATTGCGAAGTGTTATGCATTCCTCGTCTACGATTCAAATGAATGTAAATGCGACACTTCCTAGCAAGGAAATCGCGTTTGCAGATGTCTACGTATCGAAGCAATGGTGTTCTAAAGCTTCTTAAATCGCGATATCGCATCTCATTTCTATGTTTCATGGTAAGATATAATATGATTTGCGAAGTATCACGTATTACCCGTCTACACTTCAAATGAATGTAAATGCGACACTTCCTTGCAAGGAAATAGCGTTTGCAGATGTCTACGTATCGTAGCAATAGAGTTCTAATGCTTCTTAAAACGCGATATCGCATCTCATTTCTATGTTTCATGGTAAGATATAATATGATTTGCGAAGTGTTATGTATTCCTCGTCTACACTTCAAATGAATGTAAATGCGACACTCGCTCGCTAGGAAATAGCGTTTGCAGATGTCTACGTATCGTAGCAATAGAGTTCTAATGCTTCTTAAAACGCGATATCGCATCTCCTTTCTATGTTTCATGGTAAGATATAATATGATTTGCGAAGTGTTATGTATTCCTCGTCTACACTTCAAATGAATGTAAATGCGACACTTCCTTGCAAGGAAATAGCGTTTGCAGATGTCTACGTATAGAAGCAATAGTGTTCAAATGCTTCTTAAAACGCGATATCGCATCTCATTTCTATGTTTCATGGTAAGATATAACATGATTTGCGAAGTGTTATGTATACCTCGTCCACACTTCAAATGAATGTGAATGCGATACTTCCTCGTTAGGAAATAGCGTTTGCAGATGTCTACGTGTCGTAGCAATAGATTTCTAATGCTTCTTAAAACGGCGATATCGCATCTCATTTCTATGTTTCATGGTAAGATATAATATCATTTGCGAAGTGTTATGTATTCCTCGTCTACACTTCAAATGTATGTGAATGCGACACTTCCTCGCTAGGAAATAGCGTCTGCAGATGTCTAGGTATCGTAGTAATACATTTCTAATGCTTCTTAAAACGAGATATTGCATCTCATATCTATGTTTCATGATAAGATATAATATACATTGCGACGTGTTTTGCATTCCTCGTCCACGATTCAAATGAAAGTAAATGCGACACTTCCTTGCAAGGAAATAGCGTTTACAGATGTCTACGTATCGTAGCAATAGGGTTCTAATGCTTCTTAAAACGCGATATCGCATCTCATTTCTATGTTTCATGGTAAGATATAATATGATTTGCGAAGTGTTATGTACTCCTCGTCTACACTTCAAATGAATGTAAATGCGACACTCGCTCGCTAGGAAATAGCGTTTGCAGATGTCTACGTATCGTAGCAATAGAGTTCTAATGCTTCTTAGAACGCGATATCGCATCTCCTTTCTATGTTTCATGGTAAGATATAATATGATTTGCGAAGTGTTATGTATTCCTCGTCTACACTTGAAATGAATGTAAATGCGACACTTCCTTGCAAGGAAATAGCGTTTGCAGATGTCTACGTATCGAAGCAATAGAGTTCAAATGCTTCTTAAAACGCGATATCGCATCTCATTTCTATGTTTCATGGTAAGATATAAGATGATTTGCTAAGTGTCATGTATTCCTCGTCTACACTTCAAATGAATGTAAATGCGACACTTCGTTGTTAGGAAATAGCGTCTGCAGATGTCTGGGTATCGTAGCAATAGAGTTCTAATGCTTCTTAAAACGCGATATCGCATCTCATTTCTACGTTTCATGGTAAGATGTAATATGATTTGCGAAGTGTTATGCATTCCTCATCTACGATTCAAATGAATGTAAATGCGACACTTCCTTGCAGGGAAATAGCGTTTGCAGATGTCTACGTATCGAAGCAATAGAGTTCAAATGCTTCTTAAAACGAGATATTGCATCTCATATCTATGTTTCATGATAAGATATAATATTCATTGCGAAATGTTATGCATTCCTCGGCTACGATTCAAATGAATGTAAATGCGACACTTCCTTGCAAGGAAATAGCGTTTGCAGATGTCTACGTATCGTAGCAATAGAGTTCTTATAATTCTTAAAACGCGATTTCGCATCTCATTTCTATGTTTCATGGTAAGGTATAATATGATTTGCGAAGTGTAATGTATTCCTCGCCTACACTTCAAGTGAATGTAAATGCTACACTTCCTTGCAAGGAAATAGCGTTTGCAGATGTCTACGTACCGAAGCAATAGGGTTCTAATGCTTCTTACAACGCGATATTGCATCTCATTTCTATGTTTCATGGTAAGATATAACATGATTTGCGAAGTGTTATGTATACCTCGTCTACACTCCAAATGAATGTGAATGCGATACTTCCTCGCTAGGAAATAGCGTTTGCAGATGTCTACGTATCGTAGCAATAAATTTCTAATGCTTCTTAAAACGGCGATATCGCATCTCATTTCTATGTTTCAAGGTAAGATATAATATGATTTGCGAAGTGTTATGTATTCCTCGTCTACACTTCGAATGAATGTAAATGCGATACTTCCTCGCTAGGAAATAGCGTTTGCAGATGTCTACGTATCGAAGCAATAGAGTTCAAATGCTTCTTAAAACGAGATATTGCATCTCATATCTATGTTTCATGATAGGATATAATATTCATTGCGAATTGTTATGCATTCCGCGTCTACGATTCAAACGAATGTAAATGCGACACTTCCTTGCAAGGAATGGATTTCTGATGCTTCTTAAAACGCGATATCGCATCTCATTTCTATGTTTTATGGTAAGATATAATATGATTTGCGAAGTGTTATGTATTCCTTGTCTACACTTCAAATGAATGTAAATGCGACACTTCCTTGCAAGGAAATAGCGTTTGCAGATGTCTACGTATCGTAGCAATGGATTTCTGATGCTTCTTAAAACGCGATATCGCATCTCATTTCTATGTTTTATGGTAGGATATAATATGATTTGCGAAGTGTTATGTATTCCTCGTCTACGACTCAAATGAACGTAAATGCGACACTTCCTTCCAAGGAAATAGCGTTTGCAGATGTCTACGTATCGAAGCAATAGTGTTCAAATGCTTCTCGAAACGAGATATTGCATCTCATATCTATGCTTCATGATAAGATATAATATTCATTGCGATGTGTTATGCTTTTCCTCGTCTACGGTTCAAATGAATGTAAATGCGACACTTCCTTGCAAGGAAATAGCGTTTGAAAATGTCTACCTATCGTAGCAATAGTGTTCTAATTCTTCTTAAAACGCGATATCGCATCTCATTTCTATGTTTCATGGTAAGGTATAAATGATTTGCGAAGTGTCATGTATTCCTCGTCTACACTTCAAATGAATGTAAATGCGACACTTCCTTGCAAGGAAATAGCGTTTGCAGATGTCTACGTATCGTAGCAATGGATTTCTGATGCTTCTTAAAACGCGATATCGCATCTCATTTCAATGCTTTATGGTAAGATATAATATGATTTGCGAAGTGTTATGTATTCCTCGTCTACACTTCAAATGAATGTAAATGCGACACTTCCTTGCAAGGAAATAGCGTTTGCAGATGTCTACGTATCGAAGCAATAGAGTTCAAATGCTTCTTAAAACGAGATATTGCATCTCATATCTATGTTTCATGATAAGATATAATATTCATTGCGAAATGTTATGCATTCCTCGGCTACGATTCAAATGAATGTAAATGCGACACTTCCTTGCAAGGAAATAGCGTTTGCAGATGTCTACGTATCGTAGCAATAGAGTTCTTATAATTCTTAAAACGCGATTTCGCATCTCATTTCTATGTTTCATGGTAAGGTATAATATGATTTGCGAAGTGTAATGTATTCCTCGCCTACACTTCAAGTGAATGTAAATGCTACACTTCCTTGCAAGGAAATAGCGTTTGCAGATGTCTACGTACCGAAGCAATAGGGTTCTAATGCTTCTTACAACGCGATATTGCATCTCATTTCTATGTTTCATGGTAAGATATAACATGATTTGCGAAGTGTTATGTATACCTCGTCTACACTCCAAATGAATGTGAATGCGATACTTCCTCGCTAGGAAATAGCGTTTGCAGATGTCTACGTATCGTAGCAATAAATTTCTAATGCTTCTTAAAACGGCGATATCGCATCTCATTTCTATGTTTCAAGGTAAGATATAATATGATTTGCGAAGTGTTATGTATTCCTCGTCTACACTTCGAATGAATGTAAATGCGATACTTCCTCGCTAGGAAATAGCGTTTGCAGATGTCTACGTATCGAAGCAATAGAGTTCAAATGCTTCTTAAAACGAGATATTGCATCTCATATCTATGTTTCATGATAGGATATAATATTCATTGCGAATTGTTATGCATTCCGCGTCTACGATTCAAACGAATGTAAATGCGACACTTCCTTGCAAGGAATGGATTTCTGATGCTTCTTAAAACGCGATATCGCATCTCATTTCTATGTTTTATGGTAAGATATAATATGATTTGCGAAGTGTTATGTATTCCTTGTCTACACTTCAAATGAATGTAAATGCGACACTTCCTTGCAAGGAAATAGCGTTTGCAGATGTCTACGTATCGTAGCAATGGATTTCTGATGCTTCTTAAAACGCGATATCGCATCTCATTTCTATGTTTTATGGTAGGATATAATATGATTTGCGAAGTGTTATGTATTCCTCGTCTACGACTCAAATGAACGTAAATGCGACACTTCCTTCCAAGGAAATAGCGTTTGCAGATGTCTACGTATCGAAGCAATAGTGTTCAAATGCTTCTCGAAACGAGATATTGCATCTCATATCTATGCTTCATGATAAGATATAATATTCATTGCGATGTGTTATGCTTTTCCTCGTCTACGGTTCAAATGAATGTAAATGCGACACTTCCTTGCAAGGAAATAGCGTTTGAAAATGTCTACCTATCGTAGCAATAGTGTTCTAATTCTTCTTAAAACGCGATATCGCATCTCATTTCTATGTTTCATGGTAAGGTATAAATGATTTGCGAAGTGTCATGTATTCCTCGTCTACACTTCAAATGAATGTAAATGCGACACTTCCTTGCAAGGAAATAGCGTTTGCAGATGTCTACGTATCGTAGCAATGGATTTCTGATGCTTCTTAAAACGCGATATCGCATCTCATTTCAATGCTTTATGGTAAGATATAATATGATTTGCGAAGTGTTATGTATTCCTCGTCTACACTTCAAATGAATGTAAATGCGACACTTCCTTGCAAGGAAATAGCGTTTGCAGATGTCTACGTATCGAAGCAATAGAGTTCAAATGCTTCTTAAAACGAGATATTGCATCTCATTTCTATGTTTCATGGTAAGATATAACATGATTTGCGAAGTGTCATGTATTCCTCGTCTACACTTCAAATGAATGTGAATGCGATACTTCCTCGCTAGGAAATAGCGCTTGCAGATGTCAACGTATCGCAGCAATAGCTTTCTAATGCTTCTTAAAACGCGATATGGCATCTCATTTCTATGTTTCATGGTAAGATATAAGATGATTTGGGAAGTGTTATGTAGTCCCCGTCTACACCTCAAATGAATGTAAATGCGACACTTCCTTGCAGGGAAATAGCGTTTGCAGATGTCTACGTATCGAAGCAATAGAGTTCTTATGATTCTTAAAAAGCGATATCGCATCTCATTTCTATGTTTCATGGTAAGATGTAATATGATTTGCGAAGTGTTATGTATTCCTCGTTTACACTTCAAATGAATGTAAATGCGACGCTTCCTTGCAAGGAAATAGCGTTTGCAGATGTCTACGTATCGAAGCAATAGAGTTCAAATGCTTCTTAAAACGAGATACTGCATCTCATATCTATGTTTCATGATATGATATAATATTCATTGCGAAGTGTTATGCATTCCTCGTCTACGATTCAAATGAATGTAAATGCGACACTTCCTTGCAAGGAAATAGCGTTTGCAGATGTCTACGTATCGTAGCAATAGAGTTCTTATAATTCTTAAAACGCGATTTCGCATCTCATTTCTATGTTTCATGGTAAGGTATCATATGATTTCCGAAGTGTTATGTATTCCTCGCCTACACTTCAAGTGAATGTAAATGCGACACTTCCTTGCAAGGAAATAGCGTTTGCAGATGTCTACGTATCGAAGCAATAGAGCTCTAATGCTTCTTACAACGCGATATCGCATCTCATTTCTATGTTTCATGGTAAGATATAACATGATTTGCGAAGTGTTATGTATACCTCGTCTACACTTCAAATGAATGTGAATGCGATACTTCCTCGCTAGGAAATAGCGTTTGCAGATGTCTACGTATCGTAGCAATAGATTTCTAATGCTTCTTAAAACGGCGATATCGCATCTCATTTCTATGTTTCATGGTAAGATATAATATGATTTGCGAAGTGTTATGTATTCCTCGTCTACACTTCAAATGTATGTAAATGCGACACTTCCTTGCAAGGAAATAGCAATTGCAGATGTCTACCTATCGTAGCATCAGAGTTCCAATGCTTCTTAAAACGCGATATCGCATCTCATTTCTATGTTTCATGGTAAGATGTAATATGATTTGCGAAGTGTTATGTATTCCTCGTCTACACTTCAAATGGATGTAAATGCGACACTTCCTTGCAAGGAAATAGCGTTTGCAGATGTCTACGTATCGAAGCAATAGTGTTCAAATGCTTCTTAAAACGAGATATTGCATCACATATCTATGCTTCATGATAAGATATAATATTCATTGCGAAGTGTTATGTATTCCTCGCCTACGGTTCAAATGAATGTAAATGCGACACTTCCTTGCAAGGAAATAGCGTTTGCAGATGTCTACGTTACGTAGCAATAGCTTTCTAATGCTTCCTAAAACGCGATATCGCATCTCATTTCTATGTTTCATGGTAAGATATAAGATGATTTGCTAAGTGTCATGTATTCCTCCTCTACACTTCAAATGAATGTAAATGCGACACTTCCTTGTTAGGAAATAGCGTCTGCAGATGTCTGGGTATCGTAGCAATAGAGTTGAAATGCTTCTTAAAACGAGATATTGCATCTCATATCTATGTTTCATGATAAGATATAATATTCATTGCGAAGTGTTATGCATTCCTCGTCTACGATTCAAATCAATGTAAATTCGACACTTCCTTGCAAGGAAATAGCGTTTGCAGATGTCTACGTATCGAAGCAATAGTGTTCTAAAGCTTCTTAAATCGCGATATCGCATCTCATTTCTATGTTTCATGGTAAGATATAATATGATTTGCGAAGTATCACGTATTCCCCGTGTACACTTCAAATGAATGTAAATGCGACACTTCCTTGCAAGGAAATAGCGTTTGCATATGTCTACGTATCGTAGCAATAGGGTTCTAATGCTTCTTAAAACGCGATATCGCATCTCATTTCTATGTTTCATGGTAAGATATAATATGATTTGCGAAGTGTTATGTATTCCTCGTCTACACTTCAAATGAATGTAAATGTGACACTCGCTCGCCAGGAAATAGCGTTTGCAGATGTCTACGTATCGTAGCAATAGAGTTCTAATGCTTCTTAGAACGAGATATCGCATCTCCTTTCTATGTTTCATGGTAAGATATAATATGATTTGCGAAGTGTTATGTATTCCTCGTCTACACTTCAAATGAATGTAAATGCGACACTTCCTTGCAAGGAAATAGCGTTTGCAGATGTCTACGTATCGAAGCAATAGAGTTCAAATGCTTCTTAAAACGCGATATCGCATCTCATTTCTATGTTTCATGGTAAGATATAATATGATTTGCGAAGTGTTATGCATTCCTCGTCTACGATTCAAATGAACGTAAATGCGACACTTCCTTCCAAGGAAATAGCGTTTGCAGATGTCTACGTATCGTTACAATAGAGTTCTTATGATACATAAAACGCGATATCGCATCTCATTTCTATGATTCATGGTAAGATATAATATGATTTGCGAAGTGTTATGTATTCCTCGTCTACACTTCAAATCAATGTAAATACGACACTTCCTTGCAAGGAAATAGCGTTTGCAGATGTCTACCTATCGTAGCAATAGAGTTCTAATGCTTCTTAAAACGCGATATCGCATCTCATTTCTATGTTTCATGGTAAGATATAATATGATTTGCGGAGTGTTATGTATTCCTCGTCTACACTTCAAATGCATGTAAATGCGACACTTCCTTGCAAGGAAATAGCGTTTGCAGATGTCTACGTATCGAAGCAATAGGGTTCAAATGCTTCTTAAAACGCGATATCGCATCTCATTTCTATGTTTCATGGTAAGATATAATATGATTTGCGAAGTGTTATGTATTCCTCGTCTACACTTCAAATGAATGTAAATGCGACACTTCCTTGCAAGGAAATAGCGTTTGCAGATGTCTACGTATCGAAGCAATAGAGTTCAAATGCTTCTTAAAACGAGATATTGCATCTCATTTCTATGTTTCATGGTAAGATATAACATGATTTGCGAAGTGTCATGTATTCCTCGTCTACACTTCAAATGAATGTGAATGCGATACTTCCTCGCTAGGAAATAGCGCTTGCAGATGTCTACGTATCGCAGCAATAGCTTTCTAATGCTTCTTAAAACGCGATATGGCATCTCATTTCTATGTTTCATGGTAAGATATAAGATGATTTGGGAAGTGTTATGTAGTCCCCGTCTACACCTCAAATGAATGTAAATGCGACACTTCCTTGCAGGGAAATAGCGTTTGCAGATGGCTACGTATCGAAGCAATAGAGTTCAAATGCTTCTTAAAACGAGATATTGCATCTCATTTCTATGTTTCATGGTAAGATATAACATGATTTGCGAAGTGTCACGTATTCCTCGTCTACACTTCAAATGAATGTGAATGCGATACTTCCTCGCTAGGAAATAGCGCTTGCAGATGTCTACGTATCGTAGCAATAACTTTCTAATGCTTCTTAAAACGCGATATCGCATCTCATTTCTATGTTTCATGGTAAGATATAAGATGATTTGCTAAGTGTCATGTATTCCTCGTCTACACTTCAAATGAATGTAAATGCGACACTTCCTTGTTAGGAAATAGCGTCTGCAGATGTCTGGGTATCGTAGCAATAGAGTTCTAATGCTTCTTAAAACGCGATATCGCATCTCATTTCTACGTTTCATGGTAAGATGTATTATGATTTGCGAAGTGTTATGCATTCCTTGTCTACGATTCAAATGAATGTAAATGCGACACTTCCTTGCAAGGAAATAGCGTTTGCAGATATCTACGTATCGTAGCAATAGAGTTCTTATGATTCTTAAAAAGCGATATCGCATCTCATTTCTATGTTTCATGGTAAGATGTAATATGATTTGCGAAGTGTTATGTATTCCTCGTTTACACTTCAAATGAATGTAAATGCGACGCTTCCTTGCAAGGAAATAGCGTTTGCAGATGTCTACGTATCGAAGCAATAGAGTTCAAATGCTTCTTAAAACGAGATACTGCATCTCATATCTATGTTTCATGATATGATGTAATATTCATTGCGAAGTGTTATGCATTCCTCGTCTACACTTCAAATGAATGTAAATGCGACACTTCCTTGCAAGGAAATTGCGTTTGCAGATGTCTACGTATCGTAGCAATAGAGTTCTTATAATTCTTAAAACGCGATTTCGCATCTCATTTCTATGTTTCATGGTAAGGTATCATATGATTTCCGAAGTGTTATGTATTCCTCGCCTACACTTCAAGTGAATGTAAATGCGACACTTCCTTGCAAGGAAATAGCGTTTGCAGATGTCTACGTATCGAAGCAATAGAGCTCTAATGCTTCTTACAACGCGATATCGCATCTCATTTCTATGTTTCATGGTAAGATATAACATGATTTGCGAAGTGTTATGTATACCTCGTCTACACTTCAAATGAATGTGAATGCGATACTTCCTCGCTAGGAAACAGCGTTTGCAGATGTCTACGTATCGTAGCAATAGATTTCTAATGCTTCTTAAAACGGCGATATCGCATCCCATTTCTATGTTTCATGGTAAGATATAATATGATTTGCGAAGTGTTATGTATTCCTCGTCTACGATTCAAATGAACGTAAATGCGACACTTCCTTCCAAGGAAATAGCGTTTGTAGATGTCTACGTATCGTAACAATAGAGTTCTTATGATACTTAAAACGCGATATCGCATCTCATTTCTATGATTCATGGTAAGATATAATATGATTTGCGAAGTATCATGTATTCCTCGTCTACACTTCAAATGAATGTAAATGCGACACTTCCTTGCAAGGAAATAGCGTTTGCAGATGTCTACGTATCGAAGCAATAGAGTTCTAATGCTTCTTAAAACGCGATATCGCATCTCATTTCTATGTTTCATGGTAAGATGTAATATGATTTGCGAAGTGCTATGTATTCCTCGTCTACACATCAAATGAATGTAAATGCGACACTTCCTTGCAAGGAAATAGCGTCTGCAGATGTCTACGTATCCAGCAATGGATTTCTGATGCTTCTTAGAACGCGATATCGCATCTCATTTCTATGTTTCATGGTAAGATATAATATGATTTGCGAAGTGTCATGTATACCTCGTCTACACTTCAAATGAATGTAAATGCGACACTTCCTTGCAAGGAAATAGCGTTTGCAGGTGTCTACGTGTCGTAGCAACAGAGGTCTAATGCTTCTTAAAACGCGATATCGCATCTCATTACTATGTTTCATGGTAAGATATAAAAAGTTTGGCGAAGTGTCATGTATTCCTCGTCTACACTTCAAATGAATGTGAATGCGACACTTGCTCGCTAGGAAATAGCGTTTGCAGATGTCTAGGTATCGTAGCAATAGAGTTCTAATGCTACTTAAAACGCGATTTCGCATCTCATTTCTATGTTTCATGGTAAGATATAATAAGATTTGCGAAGTGTTATGTATTCCTCGTCTACACTTCAAATCAATGTAAATTCGACACTTCCTTGCAAGGAAATAGCGTTTGCAGATGTCTACCTATCGTAGCAATAGAGTTCTAATGCTTCTTAAAACGCGATATCGTATCTCATTTCTATGTTTCATGGTAAGATATAATATTCATTGCGAAGTGTTATGCATTCCTCGTCTACGATTCAAACGAAAGTAAATGCGATACTTCGTTGCAAGGAAATAGCATTTGCAGATGTCTACCTATCGTAGCAATAGTGTTCTAATGCTTCTTAAAACGCGATATCGCATCTCATTTCTATGTATCATGGTAAGATATAATATTCATTGCGAAGTGTTATGCATTCCTCGACTACGATTCAAATGAAAGTAAATGCGACACTTCCTTGCAAGGAAACAGCAATTGCAGATGTCTACGTATCGTAGCAATAGAGTTCAAATGCTTCTTAAAACGCGATATCGCATCACATTTCTATGTTTCATGGTAAGATATAATATCATTTGCGAAGTGTTATGTATTCCTCGTCTACACCTCAAATGAATGTAAATGCGACACTTCCTTGCAAGGAAATAGCGTTTGCAGATGTCTACGTATCGAAGCAATAGAGTTCAAATGCTTCTTAAAACGAGATATTGCATCTCATATCTATGTTTCATGATAAGATATAATATACATTGCGAAGTGTTATGCATTCCTCGTCTACGATTCAAATGAAAGTAAATGCGACACTTCCTTGCAAGGAAATAGCGTTTGCAGATGTCTACGTATCGTAGCAATAGGTTTCTAATGCTTCTTAAAACGCGATATCGCATCTCATTTCTATGTTTCATGGTAAGATATAATATGATTTGCGAAGTGTTATGTATTCCTCGTCTACACCTCAAATGAATGTAAATGCGACACTTCCTTGCAGGGAAATAGCGTTTGCAGATGTCTACGTAACGAAGCAATAGAGTTCAAATGCTTCTTAAAACGCATTATCGCATCTCATTTCTATGTTTCATGGTAAGATATAATATGATTTGCGAAGTGTTATGTATTCCTCGTCTACACCTCAAATGAATGAAAATGCGACACTTCCTTGCAAGGAAATAGCGTTTGCAGATGTCTACGTATCGAAGCAATAGAGTTCAAATGCTTCTTAAAACGCGATATCGCATCTCATTTCTATGTTTCATGGTAAGATATAATATGATTTGCGAAGTGTTATGCATTCCTCGTCTACGATTCAAATGAACGTAAATGCGACACTTCCTTCCAAGGAAATAGCGTTTGCAGATGTCTACGTATCGTTACAATAGAGTTCTTATGATACATAAAACGCGATATCGCATCTCATTTCTATGATTCATGGTAAGATATAATATGATTTGCGAAGTGTTATGTATTCCTCGTCTACACTTCAAATCAATGTAAATACGACACTTCCTTGCAAGGAAATAGCGTTTGCAGATGTCTACCTATCGTAGCAATAGAGTTCTAATGCTTCTTAAAACGCGATATCGCATCTCATTTCTATGTTTCATGGTAAGATATAATATGATTTGCGGAGTGTTATGTATTCCTCGTCTACACTTCAAATGCATGTAAATGCGACACTTCCTTGCAAGGAAATAGCGTTTGCAGATGTCTACGTATCGAAGCAATAGGGTTCAAATGCTTCTTAAAACGCGATATCGCATCTCATTTCTATGTTTCATGGTAAGATATAATATGATTTGCGAAGTGTTATGTATTCCTCGTCTACACTTCAAATGAATGTAAATGCGACACTTCCTTGCAAGGAAATAGCGTTTGCAGATGTCTACGTATCGAAGCAATAGAGTTCAAATGCTTCTTAAAACGAGATATTGCATCTCATTTCTATGTTTCATGGTAAGATATAACATGATTTGCGAAGTGTCATGTATTCCTCGTCTACACTTCAAATGAATGTGAATGCGATACTTCCTCGCTAGGAAATAGCGCTTGCAGATGTCTACGTATCGCAGCAATAGCTTTCTAATGCTTCTTAAAACGCGATATGGCATCTCATTTCTATGTTTCATGGTAAGATATAAGATGATTTGGGAAGTGATATGTAGTCCCCGTCTACACCTCAAATGAATGTAAATGCGACACTTCCTTGCAGGGAAATAGCGTTTGCAGATGGCTACGTATCGAAGCAATAGAGTTCAAATGCTTCTTAAAACGAGATATTGCATCTCATTTCTATGTTTCATGGTAAGATATAACATGATTTGCGAAGTGTCACGTATTCCTCGTCTACACTTCAAATGAATGTGAATGCGATACTTCCTCGCTAGGAAATAGCGCTTGCAGATGTCTACGTATCGTAGCAATAACTTTCTAATGCTTCTTAAAACGCGATATCGCATCTCATTTCTATGTTTCATGGTAAGATATAAGATGATTTGCTAAGTGTCATGTATTCCTCGTCTACACTTCAAATGAATGTAAATGCGACACTTCCTTGTTAGGAAATAGCGTCTGCAGATGTCTGGGTATCGTAGCAATAGAGTTCTAATGCTTCTTAAAACGCGATATCGCATCTCATTTCTACGTTTCATGGTAAGATGTATTATGATTTGCGAAGTGTTATGCATTCCTTGTCTACGATTCAAATGAATGTAAATGCGACACTTCCTTGCAAGGAAATAGCGTTTGCAGATATCTACGTATCGTAGCAATAGAGTTCTTATGATTCTTAAAAAGCGATATCGCATCTCATTTCTATGTTTCATGGTAAGATGTAATATGATTTGCGAAGTGTTATGTATTCCTCGTTTACACTTCAAATGAATGTAAATGCGACGCTTCCTTGCAAGGAAATAGCGTTTGCAGATGTCTACGTATCGAAGCAATAGAGTTCAAATGCTTCTTAAAACGAGATACTGCATCTCATATCTATGTTTCATGATATGATGTAATATTCATTGCGAAGTGTTATGCATTCCTCGTCTACACTTCAAATGAATGTAAATGCGACACTTCCTTGCAAGGAAATTGCGTTTGCAGATGTCTACGTATCGTAGCAATAGAGTTCTTATAATTCTTAAAACGCGATTTCGCATCTCATTTCTATGTTTCATGGTAAGGTATCATATGATTTCCGAAGTGTTATGTATTCCTCGCCTACACTTCAAGTGAATGTAAATGCGACACTTCCTTGCAAGGAAATAGCGTTTGCAGATGTCTACGTATCGAAGCAATAGAGCTCTAATGCTTCTTACAACGCGATATCGCATCTCATTTCTATGTTTCATGGTAAGATATAACATGATTTGCGAAGTGTTATGTATACCTCGTCTACACTTCAAATGAATGTGAATGCGATACTTCCTCGCTAGGAAACAGCGTTTGCAGATGTCTACGTATCGTAGCAATAGATTTCTAATGCTTCTTAAAACGGCGATATCGCATCCCATTTCTATGTTTCATGGTAAGATATAATATGATTTGCGAAGTGTTATGTATTCCTCGTCTACGATTCAAATGAACGTAAATGCGACACTTCCTTCCAAGGAAATAGCGTTTGTAGATGTCTACGTATCGTAACAATAGAGTTCTTATGATACTTAAAACGCGATATCGCATCTCATTTCTATGATTCATGGTAAGATATAATATGATTTGCGAAGTATCATGTATTCCTCGTCTACACTTCAAATGAATGTAAATGCGACACTTCCTTGCAAGGAAATAGCGTTTGCAGATGTCTACGTATCGAAGCAATAGAGTTCTAATGCTTCTTAAAACGCGATATCGCATCTCATTTCTATGTTTCATGGTAAGATGTAATATGATTTGCGAAGTGCTATGTATTCCTCGTCTACACATCAAATGAATGTAAATGCGACACTTCCTTGCAAGGAAATAGCGTCTGCAGATGTCTACGTATCCAGCAATGGATTTCTGATGCTTCTTAGAACGCGATATCGCATCTCATTTCTATGTTTCATGGTAAGATATAATATGATTTGCGAAGTGTCATGTATACCTCGTCTACACTTCAAATGAATGTAAATGCGACACTTCCTTGCAAGGAAATAGCGTTTGCAGGTGTCTACGTGTCGTAGCAACAGAGGTCTAATGCTTCTTAAAACGCGATATCGCATCTCATTACTATGTTTCATGGTAAGATATAAAAAGTTTGGCGAAGTGTCATGTATTCCTCGTCTACACTTCAAATGAATGTGAATGCGACACTTGCTCGCTAGGAAATAGCGTTTGCAGATGTCTAGGTATCGTAGCAATAGAGTTCTAATGCTACTTAAAACGCGATTTCGCATCTCATTTCTATGTTTCATGGTAAGATATAATAAGATTTGCGAAGTGTTATGTATTCCTCGTCTACACTTCAAATCAATGTAAATTCGACACTTCCTTGCAAGGAAATAGCGTTTGCAGATGTCTACCTATCGTAGCAATAGAGTTCTAATGCTTCTTAAAACGCGATATCGTATCTCATTTCTATGTTTCATGGTAAGATATAATATTCATTGCGAAGTGTTATGCATTCCTCGTCTACGATTCAAACGAAAGTAAATGCGATACTTCGTTGCAAGGAAATAGCATTTGCAGATGTCTACCTATCGTAGCAATAGTGTTCTAATGCTTCTTAAAACGCGATATCGCATCTCATTTCTATGTATCATGGTAAGATATAATATTCATTGCGAAGTGTTATGCATTCCTCGACTACGATTCAAATGAAAGTAAATGCGACACTTCCTTGCAAGGAAACAGCAATTGCAGATGTCTACGTATCGTAGCAATAGAGTTCAAATGCTTCTTAAAACGCGATATCGCATCACATTTCTATGTTTCATGGTAAGATATAATATCATTTGCGAAGTGTTATGTATTCCTCGTCTACACCTCAAATGAATGTAAATGCGACACTTCCTTGCAAGGAAATAGCGTTTGCAGATGTCTACGTATCGAAGCAATAGAGTTCAAATGCTTCTTAAAACGAGATATTGCATCTCATATCTATGTTTCATGATAAGATATAATATACATTGCGAAGTGTTATGCATTCCTCGTCTACGATTCAAATGAAAGTAAATGCGACACTTCCTTGCAAGGAAATAGCGTTTGCAGATGTCTACGTATCGTAGCAATAGGTTTCTAATGCTTCTTAAAACGCGATATCGCATCTCATTTCTATGTTTCATGGTAAGATATAATATGATTTGCGAAGTGTTATGTATTCCTCGTCTACACCTCAAATGAATGTAAATGCGACACTTCCTTGCAGGGAAATAGCGTTTGCAGATGTCTACGTAACGAAGCAATAGAGTTCAAATGCTTCTTAAAACGCATTATCGCATCTCATTTCTATGTTTCATGGTAAGATATAATATGATTTGCGAAGTGTTATGTATTCCTCGTCTACACCTCAAATGAATGAAAATGCGACACTTCCTTGCAAGGAAATAGCGTTTGCAGATGTCTACGTATCGTAGCAATAGAGTTCTAATGCTTCTTAAAACGCGATATCGCATCTCATTTCTATGTTTCATGGTAAGATATAATATGATTTGCGAAGTGTTATGCATTCCTCGTCTACGATTCAAATGAACGTAAATGCGACACTTCCTTCCAAGGAAATAGCGTTTGCAGATGTCTACGTATCGTAACAATAGAATACTTATGATTCTTAAAACGCGATATCGCATCTCATTTCTATGTTTCATGGTAAGATATAATATGATTTGTGAAGTGTTATGTATTCCTCGTCTACACTTCAAATCAATGTAAATACGACACTTCCTTGCAAGGAAATAGCGTTTGCAGATGTCTACCTATCGTAGCAATAGAGTTCTAATGCTTCTTAAAACGCGATATCGCACCTCATTTCTATGTTTCATGGTAAGATATAATATGATTTGCGAAGTGTTATGTATTCCTCGTCTACACTTCAAATGAATGTAAATGCGACACTTCCTTGCAAGGAAATAGCGTTTGCAGATATCTACGTATCGAAGCAATAGAGTTCTAATGCTTCTTAAAACGCGATATCGCATCTCATTTCTATGTTTCATGGTAAGATATAATATGATTTGCGAAGTGCTATGTATTCCTCGTCTACACTTCAAATGAATGTAAATGCGACACTTCCTTGCAAGGAAATAGCGTTTGCAGATGTCTACGTATCGTAGCAATAGAGTTCTAATGCTTCTTAAAACGCGATATCGCATGTCATTTCTATGTTTCATGGTAAGATATAATATGATTTGCGAAGTGTTATGTTTTCCTCGTCTACACTTCAAATGAATGTAAATGCGACACTTCCTTGCAAGGAAATAGCGTTTGCAGATGTCTACGTATCGAAGCAATAGAGTTCTAATGCTTCTTAAAACGCGATATCGCATATCATTTCTATGTTTCATGGTAAGATACAATATGATTTGCGAAGTGTTATGCATTCCTCGTCTACGATTCAAATGAATGTAAATGCGACACTTCCTTGCAAGGAAATAGCGTTTGCAGATGTCTACGTATCGAAGCAATAGAGTTCAAATGCTTCTTAAACGCGATATCGCATCTCATTTCTATGTTTCATGGTAAGATACAATATGATTTGCGAAGTGTTATGTTTTCCTCGTCTACACCTCAAATGAATGTAAATGCGACACTTCCTTGCAAGGAAATAGCGAATCCAGATGTCTACCTATCGTAGCAATAGAGTTCTAATGCCTCTTAAAACGCGATATCGCATCTCATTTCTATGTTTCATGGTAAGATATAATATGATTTGCGAAGTGTTATGTATACCTCGTCTACACTTCAAATGAATGTAAATGCGACACTTCCTTGCAAGGAAATAGTGTTTGCAGATGTCTACGTATCGAAGCAATAGAGTTCTAATGCTTCTTAAAACGCGATATCGCATCTCATTACTATGTTTCATGGTAAGATGTAATATGATTTGCGAAGTGCTATGTATTCCTCGTCTACACATCAAATGAATGTAAATGCGACACTTTCTTGCAAGGAAATAGCGTCTGCAGATGTCTACGTATCGTAGCAATGGATTTCTGATGCTTCTTAGAACGCGATATCGCACCTCATTTCTATGTTTCATGGTAAGATATAATTTGATTTGCGAAGTGTCATGTATTCCTCGTCTACACTTCAAATGAATGTGAATGCGACACTTGCTCGCTAGGAAATAGCGTTTGCAGATGTCTAGGTATCGTAGCAATAGAGTTCTAATGCTACTTAAAACGCGATATCGCATCTCATTTCTATGTTTCATGGTAAGATATAATATGATTTGCGAAGTGTTATGTATTCCTCGTCTACACTTCAAATCAATGTAAATACGACACTTCCTTGCAAGGTAATAGCGTTTGCAGATGTCTACCTATCGTAGCAATAGAGTTCTAATGCTTCTTAAAACGCGATATCGCATCTCATTTCTATGTTTCATGGTAAGATATAATATGATTTGCGAAGTGTTATGTATTCCTCGCCTACACTTCAAATCAATGTAAATACGACACTTCCTTGCAAGGAAATAGCGTTCGCAGATGTCTACGTATCACAGCAATAGAGTTCTTGTGATTCATAGAACGCGATATCGCATCACATTTCTATGTTTCATGGTAAGGTATAATATGATATGCGAAGTGTTATGTATTCCTCGTCTACACTTCAAATGAATGTGAATGCGACTCTTCCTCGCTAGGTAATGGCGTTTGCAGATGTCTACGTATCGTAGCAATAGATTTCTAATGCTTCTTAAAACGCGATATCGCATCTCATTTCTATGTTTCAGGGTAAGATATAATATGATTTGCGAAGAGTCATGTATTCCACGACTACACTTCAAATGAATGTAAATGCGACACTACCTTGCTAGGAAATAGCGTCTGCAGATGTATAGGTATCCTAGCAATAGAGTTCTAATGCTTCTTAAAACTCGATATCGCATCTCATTTCTATGTTTCATGGTAAGATATAATATGATTTGCGAAGTGTTATGTATTCCTCGTCTACACTTCAAATGAATGTAAGTGCGACACTTCCTCGCTAGGAAATAGCGTTTGCTGTTGTCTGCGTATCGTAGCAATAGATTTCTAATGCTTCTTAAAACGCGATATCGCATCTCATTTCTATGTTTCATGATAAGATGTAATATTCATTGCGATGTGTTATGTATTCCTCGTCTACACTTCAAATGAATGTAAATGCAACACTTCCTCGCTAGGAAATAGCGTTTGCAGATGTCTACGTATCGTAGCAATAGATTTCTAATGCTTCTTAAAACGCGATATCGCATCTCATTTCTATGTTTCATGGTAAGATATAATATGATTTGCGAAGTGTTATGTATTCCTCTTCTACAATTCAAATGAATGTAAATGCGACACTTCCTTGCAAGGAAATAGCGTTTGCAGATGTCTACGTATCGTAGGGATAGAGTTCTAATGCTTCTTATAACGACATATCGCACCTCATTTCTATGTTTCATGATAAGATATAATATTCATTGCGAAGTGTTATGCATTCCTCGTCTACGATTCAAATGGATGAAAATGCGACACTTCCTTGCTAGGAAATAGCGTTTGCAGATGTCTACGTATCACAGCAATAGAGTTCTTGTGATTCTTAGGACGCGATATCGCATCTCATTTCTATGTTTCATGGTAAGGTATAATATGATATGCGAAGTGTTATGTATTCCTCGTCTACACTTCAAATGAATGTGAATGCGACTCTTCCTCGCTAGGAAATGGCGTTTGCAGATGTCTACGTATCGTAGCAATGGATTTCTGATGCTTCTTAAAATGCGATATCGCATCTCATTTCTATGTTTCATGGTAAGATATAATATGATTTGCGAAGTGTCATCTATTCCTCGTCTACACTTCAGATGAATGTAAATGCGACACTTCCTTGCAAGGAAATAGCGTTTGCAGATATCTACGTATCGTAGCAATAGATTTCTAATGCTTCTTAAAACGCGATATCGCATCTCATTTCTATGTTTCATGGTAAGATATAATATTCATTGCGAAGTGTTATGCATTCCTCGTCTACGATTCAAATGAATGTAAATGCGACTCTTCCTTGCAAGGAAATAGCGTTTGCAGATGTCTACGTATCGAAGCAATAGAGTTCAAATGCTTCTTAAAACGAGATATTGCATCTCATATCTATGTTTCATGATAAGATATAATATTCATTGCGAAGTGTTATGCATTCCTCGTCTACGATTCAATTGAATGTAAATGCGACACTTCCATGCAAGGAAATAGCGTTTGCAGATGTCTACGTATCGTAGCAATGGGATTTCTGATGCTTCTTAAAACGCGATATCGCATCTCATTTCTATGTTTCATGGTAAGATATAATATGATTTGCGAAGTGTCATCTATTCCTCGTCTACACTTCAAATGAATGTAAATGCGACACTTCCTTGCAAGGAAATAGCGTTTGCAGATGTCTACGTATCGTAGCATTAGATTTCTAATGCTTCTTAAAACGCGATATCGCATCTCATTTCTATGTTTCATGGTAAGATATAATATGATTTGCGAAGTGTTATGTATTCCTCGTCTACTCTTCAAATGAATGTAAATGCGACACTTCCTTGTAAGGAAATAGCGTTCGCAAGATGTCTATCTATCGTAGCAATAGAGTTCTAATGCTTCTTAAAACGCGATATCGCATCTCATTTCTTTGTTTCATGGTAAGATATAATATGATTTGCGAAGTGTTATGTATTCCTCGTCTACACTTCAAATGAATGTGAATGCGACACTTCCTCGCTAGGAAATAGCGTCTGCAGATGTCTAGATATCGTAGCAATAGAGTTCTAATGCTTCTTAAAACGCGATATCGCATCTCATTTCTATGTTTCATGGTAAGATATAATATTCATTGCGAAGTGTTATGCATTCCTCGTCTACGATTCAAATGAATGTAAATGCGGACTCTTCCTTGCAAGGAAATAGCGTTTGCAGATGTCTACGTATCGTAGAAATAGAGTTCAAATGCTTCTTAAAACGCGATATCGCATCTCATTCCTATGTTTCATGGTAGGATATAATATGATTTGCGAAGTGTTATGTATTCCTCGTCTACACTTCAAATGTATGTAAATGCGACACTTCCTTGCAAGGAAACAGCGTTTCCAGATGACTACGTATCGTAGCAATAGAGTTCTAATGATTCTTAAAACGCGATATCGCATCTCATTTCTATGTTTCATGCTAAGATATAATACGATTTGCGAAGTGTCATGTATTCCTCGTCTACACTTCAAATGAATGTGAATGCGACATTTCCTTGCAAGGAAATAGCGTTTGCAGATGTCTACGTATCGTAGCAATGGATTTCTGGTGCTTCTTAAAACGCGATATCGCATCTCATTTCTATGTTTCATGGTAAGATATAATATGATTTGCGAAGTGTCATCTATTCCTCGTCTACACTTCAAATGAATGTAAATGCGACACTTCCTTCCAAGGAAATAGCGTTTGCGTATGTCTACGTATCGTAGGGATAGAGTTCTAATGCTTCTTAAAACGCGATATCGCATCTCATTTCTATGTCTCATGGTAAGATATAATATGATTTGCGAAGTGTCATGTATTCTTCGGCTAAACTTCAAATGACTGTAAAGGCGACTCTTCCTTGCAAGGAAATAGCGTTTGCAGATGTCTACGTATCGTAGCAATAGAGTTCTAATGCTTCTTAAAACGCGATATCACATCTCATTTCCATGCTTCATGGTAAGATATAATATGATTTGCGAAGTGTTATGTATTCCTCTTATACACATCAAATGAATGTAAATGCGACACATCCTTGCAAGGAAATAGCGTTTGCAGATGTCTACGTATCGTAGGGATAGAGTTCTAATGCTTCTTAAAACGATATATCGCACCTCATTTCTATGTTTCATGACAAGATATAATATTCATTGCGAAGTGTTATGCATTCCTCGTCTACGATTCAAATGGATGAAAATGCGACACTTCTTGCTAGGAAATAGCGTTTGCAGATGTCTACGTATCGAAGCAATAGTGTTCAAATACCTCTTAAAACAAGATATCGCAACTCATTTCTATGTTTCATGATAAGATGTAATATTCAATGCGAAGTGTTATGTATTCCTCGCCTACACTTCAAATGAATGTAAATGCGACACATCCTTGCTAGGAAATAGCGTTTGCAGATGTCTACGTATTGAAGCAATAGAGTTCAAATGCTTCTTAAAACGAGATATTGCATCTCATATCTATGTTTCATGATACGATATAATATTCATTGCGAAGTGTAATGTATTCTTCGTCCACACTTCAAATGAATGTAAATGCGACACTTCCTTGCTAGGAGATAGCGTTTGCAGATGTCTACGTATCGAAGCAATAGTGTTCAAATGCCTCTTAAAACAAGATATCGCAACTCATTTCTATGTTTCATGGTAAGATATAATATGATTTGCGAAGAGTCATGTATTCCACGACTACACTTCAAATGAATGTAAATGCGACACTACCTTGCTAGGAAATAGTGTCTGGAGATGTCTAGGTATCGTAGCGATAGAGTTTCTAATGCTTCTTAAAACGCGATATCGCATCTCATTTCTATGTTTCATGGAAAGATATAATATGATTTGCGAAGTGTCATGTATTACTCGTCTACACTTCAAATGAATGTAAATGCGACACTTCCTTGCAAGGAAATAGCGTTTGCAGATGTCTACGTATCGTAGCAATAGATTTCTAATGCTTCTTAAAACTCGATATCGGATCTCATTTCTATGTTTCATGGTAAGATATAATATTCATTGCGAAGTGTTATGCATTCCTCGTCTACGATTCAAATGAATGTAAATGCGACACTTCCTTGCAAGGAAATAGTGTTTGCAGATGTCTAGGTATCGTAGCAATAGAGTTCAAATGCTTCTTAAAACGAGATATTGCATCTCATATCTATGTTTCATGATAAGATATAATATTCATTGCGAAGTGTTATGCATTCCTCGTATACGATTCAAATGAATGTAAATGCGACACTTCCTTCCAATGAAATAGCGTCTGCTGATGTCTACGTATCGTAGCAATAGATTTCTAATGATTCTTAAAACGCGATATCGCATCTCATTTCTTCGTTTCATGGTAAGATATAATATGATTTGCGAAGTGTCATGTATTCCTCGTCTACACTTCAAATGAATGTAAATGCGACACTTCCTTGCAGGGAAATAGGGTTTGCAGATGTCTACGTATCGAAGCAATAGAGTTCAAATGCTTCTTAAAACGAGATATTGCATCTCATATCTATGTTTCATGATAAGATATAATATTCATAGCGAATTGTTATGCATTCCTCGTCTACGATTCTAATGAATGTAAATGCGACACTTCCTTGCAAGGAAATAGCGTTTGCAGATGTCTACGTATAGTAGCAATAGAGTTCTTATGATTCTTAAAAACGCGATATCGAATCTCATTTCTATGTTTCATGGTAAGATATAATATGATTTGCGAAGTGTTATGTATTCCTCGTCTACACTTCAAATGAATGTAAATGCGACACTTCCTTGCAAGGAAATAGCGTTTGCAGATGTCTACGTATCGAAGCAATAGAGTTCAAATGCTTCTTAAAACGAGATATTGCATCCCATATCTATGTTTCATGATAAGATATAATATTCATTGCAAAGTGTTATGCATTCCTCGTCTACGATTCAAATGAATGTAAATGCGACACTTCCTTGCCAGGAAATAGCGTCTGCAGATGTCTAGTATCGTAGCGATAGAGTTCTAATGCTTCTTAAAACGCGATATCGCATCTCATTTCTATGTTTCATGGTAAGATATAATATGATTTGCGGAGTGTTATGTATTCCTCGTCTACACTTCATATGAATGTAAATGCGACACTTCCTTGCAAGGAAATTGCGTTTGCAGATGTCTACCTATCGTAGCAATAGAGTTCTAATGCTTCTTAAAACGCGATATCGCATTTCATTTCTATGTTTCATGGTAAGATATAATATGATTGCGAAGTGTCATGTATTCCTCGTCTACACTTCAAATGAATGTAAATGCGACACTTCCTTGCTAGGAAACAGCGTCTGCAGATGTCTAGGTATCGTAGCAATAGAGTTCAAATGCTTCTTAAAACGAGATATTGCATCTCATATCATTGTTTCATGATAAGATATAATATTCATTGCGAAGTGTTATGCATTTCTCGTATACGATTCAAATGAGTGTAAATGCGACACTTCCTTGCAAGGAAATAGCGTTTGCAGATGTCTACGTATCGTAGCAATAGAGTTCTTATGAATCTTAAAACTTGATATCGCATCTCATTTCTATGTTTCATGGTAAGATATAATATGATTTGCGAAGTGTTATGTATTCCTCGTCTACACTTCAATGAATGTAAATGCGACACTTCCTTGCTAGGAAATAGTGTCTGGAGATGTCTAGGTATCGTAGCGATAGAGTTCTAATGCTTCATAAAACGCGATATCGCATCTCATTTCTATGTTTCATGGAAAGATATAATATGATTTGCGAAGTGTCATGTATTACTCGTCTACACTTCAAATGAATGTAAATGCGACACTTCCTTGCAAGGAAATAGCGTTTGCATATGTCTACCTATCGTAGCAATAGAGTTCTTATGATTCCTAAAACGCGATATCGCATCTCATTTGTATGTTTCATGGTGAGATATAATATGATTTGCGAAGTGTTATGTATTCCTCGTATACGATTCAATTGAATGTAAATGCGGCACTTCCTTGAAAGGAAATAGCGTCTGCAGATGTCTAGGTATCGTAGCGATAGTGTTCTAATGCTTCTCAAGCACAATATCGCATCTCATTTCTATGTTTCATGGTAAGATATAATATGATTCGCGAAGTGTGATGTATTCCTCGTCTACACATCAAATGAATGTAAATGCGACACTTCCTTGCAAGGAAATAGCGTTTGCAGATGTCTACGTATAGTAGCAATAGAGTTCTTATGATTCTTAAAACGCGATATCGAATCTCATTTCTATGTTTCATGGTAAGATATAATATGATTTGCGAAGTGTTTTGTATTCCTCGTCTACACTTGATATGAATGTAAATGTGACACTTCCTTGCAAGGAAATCGCGTTTGCAGATGTCTACCTATCGTAGCAATAGAGTTCTAATGCTTCTTAAAACGCGATATCGCATTTCATTTCTATGTTTCATGGTAAGATATAATATGATTTGCGAAGTGTCATGTATTCCTCGTCTACACTTCAAATGAATGTAAATGCGACACTTCCTTGCTAGGAAACAGCGTCTGCAGATGTCTAGGTATCGTAGCAATAGAGTTCAAATGCTTCTTAAAACGAGATATTGCATCTCATATCTTTGTTTCATGATAAGATATAATATTCATTGCGAAGTGTTATGCATTTCTCGTATACGATTCAAATGAGTGTAAATGCGACACTTCCTTGCAAGGAAATAGCGTTTGCAGATGTCTACGTATCGTAGCAATAGAGTTCTTATGATTCTTAAAACTTGATATCGCATCTCATTTCTATGTTTCATTGTAAGATATAATATGATTTGCGAAGTGTTATGTATTCCTCGTCTACACTTCAAATGAATGTAAATGCGACACTTCCTTGCTAGGAAATAGTGTCTGGAGATATCTAGGTATCGTAGCGATAGAGTTCTAATGCTTCATAAAACGCGATATCGCATCTCATTTCTATGTTTCATGGAAAGATATAATATGATTTGCGAAGTGTCATGTATTACTCGTATACACTTCAAATGAATGTAAATGCGACACTTCCTTGCAAGGAAATAGCGTTTGCAGATGTCTCTGTATCGTAGCAATAGATTTCTAATGCTTCTTAAAACTCGATATCGGATATCATTTCTATGTTTCATGGTAAGATATAATATGATTTGCGAAGTGTTATGCATTCCTCGTCTACGATTCAAATGAATGTAAATGCGACACTTCCATGCAAGGAAATAGTGTTTGCAGATGTCTAGGTATCGTAGCAATAGAGTTCAAATGCTTCTTATAACGAGATATTGCATCTCATATCTATGTTTCATGATAAGATATAATATTCATTGCGAAGTGTTATGCATTCCTCGTATACGATTCAAATGAATGTAAATGCGACACTTCCTTCCAATGAAATAGCGTCTGCTGATGTCTACGTATCGTAGCAATAGATTTCTAATGATCCTTAAAAACGCGATATCGCATCTCATTTCTTTGTTTCATGGTAAGATATAATATGATTCGCGAAGTGTGATGTATTCCTCGTCTACACATCAAATGAATGTAAATGCGACACTTCCTTGCAAGGAAATAGCGTTTGCATATGTCTACCTATCGTAGCAGTAGTGTTCTAATGCTTCTTAAAACGCGATATCGCATCTCATTTCTATGTTTCATGGTAAGATATAATATGACTTGCGAAGTGATATGTATTCCTCGTCTACACTTCAAATAAATGTGAATGCGACACTTCCTTGCAAGGAAATAGCGTTTGCAGATGTCTACGTACCGAAGCAATTGAGTTTCAAATGTTTCTTAAAACGAGATATTGCATCTCATTTCTATGTTTCATGATAAGATATAATATTCATTGCGAAGTGTTATGCATTCCTCGTCTGCGATTCAAATGAAAGTAAATGCGACACTTCCTTGCAAGGAAATAGCGATTGCAGATGTCTACGTATCGTAGCAATAGAGTTCATATGATTCTTAAAACGCGATATCGCATCTCATTTCTATGTTTCATGGTAAGATTTAATATTCATTGCGAAGTGCTATGCATTCCTCGTCTACGATTCAAATGAATGAAAATGCGACACTTCCTTGCAAGGAAATAGCGTTTGCAGATATCTAGGTATCGTAGCGATAGAGTTCTAATGCTTCTTAAAACGCGACATCGCATCTCATTTCTATGTTTCATGGTAAGATATAATATTATTTGCCATGTGTTATGTATTCCTCGTCTACACTTCAAATGAATGTAAATGCGACACTTCCTTCCAATGAAATAGCGTCTGCTGATGTCTACGTAACGTAGCAATAGATTTCTAATGATTCTTAAAACGCGATATCGCATCTCATTTCTTTGTTTCATGGTAAGATATAATATGATTTGCGAAGTGTCATGTATTCCCTCGTCTACACTTCAATGAATGTAAATGCGACACTTCCTTGCAGGGAAATAGCGTTTGCAGATGTCTACGTATCGAAGCAATAGAGTTCTTATGATTCTTAAAACGCGATATCGAATCTCATTTCTATGTTTCATGGTAAGATATAATATGATTTGCGAAGTGTTATGTATTCCTCGTCTACACTTCAAATGAATGTAAATGCGACACTTCCTTGCAAGGAAATAGCGTTTGCAGATGTCTACGTATCGAAGCAATAGAGTTCAAATGCTTCTTAAAAACTAGATATTGCATCTCATATCTTTGTTTCATGATAAGATATAATATTCATTGCGAAGTGTTATGTATTCCTCGTCTACACTTCAAATGAATGTAAATGCGACACTTCCTTGCTAGGAAATAGTGTCTGGAGATGTCTAGGTATCGTAGCGATAGAGTTCTAATGCTTCATAAAACTCGATATCGCATCTCATTTCTATGTTTCATGGAAAGATATAATATGATTTGCGAAGTGTCATTTATTCCTCGTCCACACTTCAAATGAATGTAAATGCGACACTTCCTTCCAATGAAATAGCGTCTGCTGATGTCTACGTATCGTAGCAGTAGATTTCTAATGATTCTTAAAACGCGATATCGCATCTCATTTCTATGTTTCATGGTAAGATATAATATGACTTGCGAAGTGTTATGTATTCCTCGTCTACACTTCAAATAAATGTGAATGCGACACTTCCTTGCAAGGAAATAGCGTTTGCAGATGTCTACGTACCGAAGCAATTGAGTTCAAATGTTTCTTAAAACGAGATATTGCATCTCATTTCTATGTTTCATGATAAGATATAATATTCATTGCGAAGTGTTATGCATTCCTCGTCTGCGATTCAAATGAAAGTAAATGCGACACTTCCTTGCAAGGAAATAGCGATTGCAGATGTCTACGTATCGAAGCAATAGAGTTCAAATGCTTCTTAAAACGAGATATTGCATCTCATATCTATGTTTCATGATAAGATATAATATTCATTGCGAATTGTTATGCATTCCTCGTCTACGATTCTAATGAATGTAAATGCGACACTTCCTTGCAAGGAAATAGCGTTTGCCAGATGTCTACGTATAGTAGCAATAGAGTTCTTATGATTCTTAAAACGCGATATCGAATCTCATTTCTATGTTTCATGGTAAGATATAATATGATTTGCGAAGTGTCATGTATTACTCGTATACACTTCAAATGAATGTAAATGCGACACTTCCTTGCAAGGAAATAGCGTTTGCAGATGTCTACGTATCGTAGCAATAGATTTCTAATGCTTCTTAAAACTCGATATCGGATATCATTTCTATGTTTCATGGTAAGATATAATATGATTTGCGAAGTGTTATGCATTCCTCGTCTACGATTCAAATGAATGTAAATGCGACACTTCCATGCAAGGAAATAGTGTTTGCAGATGTCTAGGTATCGTAGCAATAGAGTTCAAATGCTTCTTAAAACGAGATATTGCATCTCATATCTATGTTTCATGATAAGATATAATATTCATTGCGAAGTGTTATGCATTCCTCGTATACGATTCAAATGAATGTAAATGCGACACTTCCTTCCAATGAAATAGCGTCTGCTGATGTCTACGTATCGTAGCAATAGATTTCTAATGATCCTTAAAACGCGATATCGCATCTCATTTCTTTGTTTCATGGTAAGATATAATATGATTCGCGAAGTGTGATGTATTCCTCGTCTACACATCAAATGAATGTAAATGCGACACTTCCTTGCAAGGAAATAGCGTTTGCATATGTCTACCTATCGTAGCAGTAGAGTTCTAATGCTTCTTAAAACGCGATATCGCATCTCATTTCTATGTTTCATGGTAAGATATAATATGACTTGCGAAGTGTTATGTATTCCTCGTCTACACTTCAAATAAATGTGAATGCGACACTTCCTTGCAAGGAAATAGCGTTTGCAGATGTCTACGTACCGAAGCAATTGAGTTCAAATGTTTCTTAAAACGAGATATTGCATCTCATTTCTATGTTTCATGATAAGATATAATATTCATTGCGAAGTGTTATGCATTCCTCGTCTGCGATTCAAATGAAAGTAAATGCGACACTTCCTTGCAAGGAAATAGCGATTGCAGATGTCTACGTATCGTAGCAATAGAGTTCATATGATTCTTAAAACGCGATATCGCATCTCATTTCTATGTTTCATGGTAAGATTTAATATTCATTGCGAAGTGCTATGCATTCCTCGTCTACGATTCAAATGAATGTAAATGCGACACTTCCTTGCAAGGAAATAGCGTTTGCAGATATCTAGGTATCGTAGCGATAGAGTTCTAATGCTTCTTAAAACGCGATATCGCATCTCATTTCTATGTTTCATGGTAAGATATAGTATTATTTGCCATGTGTTATGTATTCCTCGTCTACACTTCAAATGAATGTAAATGCGACACTTCCTTCCAATGAAATAGCGTCTGCTGATGTCTACGTAACGTAGCAATAGATTTCTAATGATTCTTAAAACGCGATATCGCATCTCATTTCTTTGTTTCATGGTAAGATATAATATGATTTGCGAAGTGTCATGTATTCCTCGTCTACACTTCAAATGAATGTAAATGCGACACTTCCTTGCAGGGAAATAGCGTTTGCAGATGTCTACGTATCGAAGCAATAGAGTTCTTATGATTCTTAAAACGCGATATCGAATCTCATTTCTATGTTTCATGGTAAGATATAATATGATTTGCGAAGTGTTATGTATTCCTCGTCTACACTTCAAATGAATGTAAATGCGACACTTCCTTGCAAGGAAATAGCGTTTGCAAATGTCTACGTATCGAAGCAATAGAGTTCAAATGCTTCTTAAAACGAGATATTGCATCTCATATCTTTGTTTCATGATAAGATATAATATTCATTGCGAAGTGTTATGTATTCCTCGTCTACACTTCAAATGAATGTAAATGCGACACTTCCTTGCTAGGAAATAGTGTCTGGAGATGTCTAGGTATCGTAGCGATAGAGTTCTAGTGCTTCATAAAACTCGATATCGCATCTCATTTCTATGTTTCATGGAAAGATATAATATGATTTGCGAAGTGTCATTTATTCCTCGTCCACACTTCAAATGAATGTAAATGCGACACTTCCTTCCAATGAAATAGCGTCTGCTGATGTCTACGTATCGTAGCAGTAGATTTCTAATGATTCTTAAAACGCGATATCGCATCTCAGTTCTATGTTTCATGGTAAGATATAATATGATTTGCCAAGTGTTATGTATTCCTCGTCTACACTTCAAATGAATGTAAATGCGACACTTCCTTGCAAAGAAATAGCGTTTGCAAATGTCTACGTATCGAAGCAATAGAGTTCAAATGCTTCTTAAAACGAGATATCGCATCTCATATTTATGTTTCATGATAAGATATAATATTCATTGCGAAGTGTTATGCATTCCTCGTATACGATTCAAATGAATGTAAATGCGACACTTCCTTCCAATGAAATAGCGTCTGCTGATGTCTACGTATCGTAGCAATAGATTTCTAATGATTCTTAAAACGCGATATCGCATCTCATTTCTTCGTTTCATGGTAAGATATAATATGATTTGCGAAGTGTCATGTATTCCTCGTCTACACTTCAAATGAATGTAAATGCGACACTTCCTTGCAGGGAAATAGCGTTTGCAGATGTCTACGTATCGAAGCAATAGAGTTCAAATGCTTCTTAAAACGAGATATTGCATCTCATATCTATGTTTCATGATAAGATATAATATTCATTGCGAATTGTTATGCATTCCTCGTCTACGATTCTAATGAATGTAAATGCGACACTTCCTTGCAAGGAAATAGCGTTTGCAGATGTCTACGTATAGTAGCAATAGAGTTCTTATGATTCTTAAAACGCGATATCGAATCTCATTTCTATGTTTCATGGTAAGATATAATATGATTTGCGAAGTGTTATGTATTCCTCGTCTACACTTGATATGAATGTAAATGTGACACTTCCTTGCAAGGAAATCGCGTTTGCAGATGTCTACCTATCGTAGCAATAGAGTTCTAATGCTTCTTAAAACGCGATATCGCATTTCATTTCTATGTTTCATGGTAAGATATAATATGATTTGCGAAGTGTCATGTATTCCTCGTCTACACTTCAAATGAATGTAAATGCGACACTTCCTTGCTAGGAAACAGCGTCTGCAGATGTCTAGGTATCGTAGCAATAGAGTTCAAATGCTTCTTAAAACGAGATATTGCATCTCATATCTTTGTTTCATGATAAGATATAATATTCATTGCGAAGTGTTATGCATTTCTCGTATACGATTCAAATGAGTGTAAATGCGACACTTCCTTGCAAGGAAATAGCATTTGCAGATGTCTACGTATCGTAGCAATAGAGTTCTTATGATTCTTAAAACTTGATATCGCATCTCATTTCTATGTTTCATTGTAAGATATAATATGATTTGCGAAGTGTTATGTATTCCTCGTCTACACTTCAAATGAATGTAAATGCGACACTTCCTTGCTAGGAAATAGTGTCTGGAGATATCTAGGTATCGTAGCGATAGAGTTCTAATGCTTCATAAAACGCGATATCGCATCTCATTTCTATGTTTCATGGAAAGATATAATATGATTTGCGAAGTGTCATGTATTACTCGTATACACTTCAAATGAATGTAAATGCGACACTTCCTTGCAAGGAAATAGCGTTTGCAGATGTCTCTGTATCGTAGCAATAGATTTCTAATGCTTCTTAAAACTCGATATCGGATATCATTTCTATGTTTCATGGTAAGATATAATATGATTTGCGAAGTGTTATGCATTCCTCGTCTACGATTCAAATGAATGTAAATGCGACACTTCCATGCAAGGAAATAGTGTTTGCAGATGTCTAGGTATCGTAGCAATAGAGTTCAAATGCTTCTTATAACGAGATATTGCATCTCATATCTATGTTTCATGATAAGATATAATATTCATTGCGAAGTGTTATGCATTCCTCGTATACGATTCAAATGAATGTAAATGCGACACTTCCTTCCAATGAAATAGCGTCTGCTGATGTCTACGTATCGTAGCAATAGATTTCTAATGATCCTTAAAACGCGATATCGCATCTCATTTCTTTGTTTCATGGTAAGATATAATATGATTCGCGAAGTGTGATGTATTCCTCGTCTACACATCAAATGAATGTAAATGCGACACTTCCTTGCAAGGAAATAGCGTTTGCATATGTCTACCTATCGTAGCAGTAGAGTTCTAATGCTTCTTAAAACGCGATATCGCATCTCATTTCTATGTTTCATGGTAAGATATAATATGACTTGCGAAGTGTTATGTATTCCTCGTCTACACTTCAAATAAATGTGAATGCGACACTTCCTTGCAAGGAAATAGCGTTTGCAGATGTCTACGTACCGAAGCAATTGAGTTCAAATGTTTCTTAAAACGAGATATTGCATCTCATTTCTATGTTTCATGATAAGATATAATATTCATTGCGAAGTGTTATGCATTCCTCGTCTGCGATTCAAATGAAAGTAAATGCGACACTTCCTTGCAAGGAAATAGCGATTGCAGATGTCTACGTATCGTAGCAATAGAGTTCATATGATTCTTAAAACGCGATATCGCATCTCATTTCTATGTTTCATGGTAAGATTTAATATTCATTGCGAAGTGCTATGCATTCCTCGTCTACGATTCAAATGAATGTAAATGCGACACTTCCTTGCAAGGAAATAGCGTTTGCAGATATCTAGGTATCGTAGCGATAGAGTTCTAATGCTTCTTAAAACGCGATATCGCATCTCATTTCTATGTTTCATGGTAAGATATAGTATTATTTGCCATGTGTTATGTATTCCTCGTCTACACTTCAAATGAATGTAAATGCGACACTTCCTTCCAATGAAATAGCGTCTGCTGATGTCTACGTAACGTAGCAATAGATTTCTAATGATTCTTAAAACGCGATATCGCATCTCATTTCTTTGTTTCATGGTAAGATATAATATGATTTGCGAAGTGTCATGTATTCCTCGTCTACACTTCAAATGAATGTAAATGCGACACTTCCTTGCAGGGAAATAGCGTTTGCAGATGTCTACGTATCGAAGCAATAGAGTTCTTATGATTCTTAAAACGCGATATCGAATCTCATTTCTATGTTTCATGGTAAGATATAATATGATTTGCGAAGTGTTATGTATTCCTCGTCTACACTTCAAATGAATGTAAATGCGAGACTTCCTTGCAAGGAAATAGCGTTTGCAAATGTCTACGTATCGAAGCAATAGAGTTCAAATGCTTCTTAAAACGAGATATTGCATCTCATATCTTTGTTTCATGATAAGATATAATATTCATTGCGAAGTGTTATGTATTCCTCGTCTACACTTCAAATGAATGTAAATGCGACACTTCCTTGCTAGGAAATAGTGTCTGGAGATGTCTAGGTATCGTAGCGATAGAGTTCTAGTGCTTCATAAAACTCGATATCGCATCTCATTTCTATGTTTCATGGAAAGATATAATATGATTTGCGAAGTGTCATTTATTCCTCGTCCACACTTCAAATGAATGTAAATGCGACACTTCCTTCCAATGAAATAGCGTCTGCTGATGTCTACGTATCGTAGCAGTAGATTTCTAATGATTCTTAAAACGCGATATCGCATCTCAGTTCTATGTTTCATGGTAAGATATAATATGATTTGCCAAGTGTTATGTATTCCTCGTCTACACTTCAAATGAATGTAAATGCGACACTTCCTTGCAAAGAAATAGCGTTTGCAAATGTCTACGTATCGAAGCAATAGAGTTCAAATGCTTCTTAAAACGAGATATCGCATCTCATATTTATGTTTCATGATAAGATATAATATTCATTGCGAAGTGTTATGCATTCCTCGTATACGATTCAAATGAATGTAAATGCGACACTTCCTTCCAATGAAATAGCGTCTGCTGATGTCTACGTATCGTAGCAATAGATTTCTAATGATTCTTAAAACGCGATATCGCATCTCATTTCTTCGTTTCATGGTAAGATATAATATGATTTGCGAAGTGTCATGTATTCCTCGTCTACACTTCAAATGAATGTAAATGCGACACTTCCTTGCAGGGAAATAGCGTTTGCAGATGTCTACGTATCGAAGCAATAGAGTTCAAATGCTTCTTAAAACGAGATATTGCATCTCATATCTATGTTTCATGATAAGATATAATATTCATAGCGAATTGTTATGCATTCCTCGTCTACGATTCTAATGAATGTAAATGCGACACTTCCTTGCAAGGAAATAGCGTTTGCAGATGTCTACGTATAGTAGCAATAGAGTTCTTATGATTCTTAAAACGCGATATCGAATCTCATTTCTATGTTTCATGGTAAGATATAATATGATTTGCGAAGTGTTATGTATTCCTCGTCTACACTTGATATGAATGTAAATGTGACACTTCCTTGCAAGGAAATCGCGTTTGCAGATGTCTACCTATCGTAGCAATAGAGTTCTAATGCTTCTTAAAACGCGATATCGCATTTCATTTCTATGTTTCATGGTAAGATATAATATGATTTGCGAAGTGTCATGTATTCCTCGTCTACACTTCAAATGAATGTAAATGCGACACTTCCTTGCTAGGAAACAGCGTCTGCAGATGTCTAGGTATCGTAGCAATAGAGTTCAAATGCTTCTTAAAACGAGATATTGCATCTCATATCTTTGTTTCATGATAAGATATAATATTCATTGCGAAGTGTTATGCATTTCTCGTATACGATTCAAATGAGTGTAAATGCGACACTTCCTTGCAAGGAAATAGCGTTTGCAGATGTCTACGTATCGTAGCAATAGAGTTCTTATGATTCTTAAAACTTGATATCGCATCTCATTTCTATGTTTCATTGTAAGATATAATATGATTTGCGAAGTGTTATGTATTCCTCGTCTACACTTCAAATGAATGTAAATGCGACACTTCCTTGCTAGGAATAGTGTCTGGAGATATCTAGGTATCGTAGCGATAGAGTTCTAATGCTTCATAAAACGCGATATCGCATCTCATTTCTATGTTTCATGGAAAGATATAATATGATTTGCGAAGTGTCATGTATTACTCGTATACACTTCAAATGAATGTAAATGCGACACTTCCTTGCAAGGAAATAGCGTTTGCAGATGTCTCTGTATCGTAGCAATAGATTTCTAATGCTTCTTAAAACTCGATATCGGATATCATTTCTATGTTTCATGGTAAGATATAATATGATTCGCGAAGTGTGATGTATTCCTCGTCTACACATCAAATGAATGTAAATGCGACACTTCCTTGCAAGGAAATAGCGTTTGCATATGTCTACCTATCGTAGCAGTAGAGTTCTAATGCTTCTTAAAACGCGATATCGCATCTCATTTCTATGTTTCATGGTAAGATATAATATGACTTGCGAAGTGTTATGTATTCCTCGTCTACACTTCAAATAAATGTGAATGCGACACTTCCTTGCAAGGAAATAGCGTTTGCAGATGTCTACGTACCGAAGCAATTGAGTTCAAATGTTTCTTAAAACGAGATATTGCATCTCATTTCTATGTTTCATGATAAGATATAATATTCATTGCGAAGTGTTATGCATTCCTCGTCTGCGATTCAAATGAAAGTAAATGCGACACTTCCTTGCAAGGAAATAGCGATTGCAGATGTCTACGTATCGTAGCAATAGAGTTCATATGATTCTTAAAACGCGATATCGCATCTCATTTCTATGTTTCATGGTAAGATTTAATATTCATTGCGAAGTGCTATGCATTCCTCGTCTACGATTCAAATGAATGTAAATGCGACACTTCCTTGCAAGGAAATAGCGTTTGCAGATATCTAGGTATCGTAGCGATAGAGTTCTAATGCTTCTTAAAACGCGATATCGCATCTCATTTCTATGTTTCATGGTAAGATATAATATTATTTGCCATGTGTTATGTATTCCTCGTCTACACTTCAAATGAATGTAAATGCGACACTTCCTTCCAATGAAATAGCGTCTGCTGATGTCTACGTAACGTAGCAATAGATTTCTAATGATTCTTAAAACGCGATATCGCATCTCATTTCTTTGTTTCATGGTAAGATATAATATGATTTGCGAAGTGTCATGTAATCCTCGTCTACACTTCAAATGAATGTAAATGCGACACTTCCTTGCAGGGAAATAGCGTTTGCAGATGTCTACGTATCGAAGCAATAGAGTTCTTATGATTCTTAAAACGCGATATCGAATCTCATTTCTATGTTTCATGGTAAGATATAATATGATTTGCGAAGTGTTATGTATTCCTCGTCTACACTTCAAATGAATGTAAATGCGACACTTCCTTGCAAGGAAATAGCGTTTGCAGATGTCTACGTATCGAAGCAATAGAGTTCAAATGCTTCTTAAAACGAGATATTGCATCTCATATCTTTGTTTCATGATAAGATATAATATTCATTGCGAAGTGTTATGTATTCCTCGTCTACACTTCAAATGAATGTAAATGCGACACTTCCTTGCTGGGAAATAGTGTCTGGAGATGTCTAGGTATCGTAGCGATAGAGTTCTAATGCTTCATAAAACTCGATATCGCATCTCATTTCTATGTTTCATGGAAAGATATAATATGATTTGCGAAGTGTCATTTATTCCTCGTCCACACTTCAAATGAATGTAAATGCGACACTTCCTTCCAATGAAATAGCGTCTGCTGATGTCTACGTATCGTAGCAGTAGATTTCTAATGATTCTTAAAACGCGATATCGCATCTCATTTCTATGTTTCATGGTAAAATATAATATGACTTGCGAAGTGTTATGTATTCCTCGTCTACACTTCAAATAAATGTGAATGCGACACTTCCTTGCAAGGAAATAGCGTTTGCAGATGTCTACGTACCGAAGCAATTGAGTTCAAATGTTTCTTAAAACGAGATATTGCATCTCATTTCTATGTTTCATGATAAGATATAATATTCATTGCGAAGTGTTATGCATTCCTCGTCTGCGATTCAAATGAAAGTAAATGCGACACTTCCTTGCAAGGAAATAGCGATTGCAGATGTCTACGTATCGTAGCAATAGAGTTCATATGATTCTTAAAACGCGATATCGCATCTCATTTCTGTGTTTCATGGTAAGATTTAATATTCATTGCGAAGTGTTATGCATTCCTCGTCTACGATTCAAATGAATGTAAATGCGACACTTCCTTGCAAGGAAATAGCGTTTGCAGATGTCTAGGTATCGTAGCAATAGAGTTCTAATGCTTCTTAAAACGCGATATCGCATCTCAGTTCTATGTTTCATGGTAAGATATAATATGATTTGCCAAGTGTTATGTATTCCTCGTCTACACTTCAAATGAATGTAAATGCGACACTTCCTTGCAAAGAAATAGCGTTTGCAAATGTCTACGTATCGAAGCAATAGAGTTCAAATGCTTCTTAAAACGAGATATCGCATCTCATATTTATGTTTCATGATAAGATATAATATTCATTGCGAAGTGATATGCATTCCTCGTATACGATTCAAATGAATTTAAATGCGACACTTCCTTCCAATGAAATAGCGTCTGCTGATGTCTACGTATCGTAGCAATAGATTTCTAATGATTCTTAAAACGCGATATCGCATCTCATTTCTTCGTTTCATGGTAAGATATAATATGATTTGCGAAGTGTCATGTATTCCTCGTCTACACTTCAAATGAATGTAAATGCGACACTTCCTTGCAGGGAAATAGCGTTTGCAGATGTCTACGTATCGAAGCAATAGAGTTCAAATGCTTCTTAAAACGAGATATTGCATCTCATATCTATGTTTCATGATAAGATATAATATTCATTGCGAATTGTTATGCATTCCTCGTCTACGATTCTAATGAATGTAAATGCGACACTTCCTTGCAAGGAAATAGCGTTTGCTGATGTCTACGTATAGTAGCAATAGAGTTCTTATGATTCTTAAAACGCGATATCGAATCTCATTTCTATGTTTCATGGTAAGATATAATATGATTTGCGAAGTGTTATGTATTCCTCGTCTACACTTCATATGAATGTAAATGTGACACTTCCTTGCAAGGAAATAGCGTTTGCAGATGTCTACCTATCGTAGCAATAGAGTTCTTATGCTTCTTAAAACGCGATATCGCATTTCATTTCTATGTTTCATGGTAAGATATAATATGATTTGCGAAGTGTCATGTATTCCTCGTCTACACTTCAAATGAATGTAAATGCGACACTTCCTTGCTAGGAAATAGCGTCTGCAGATGTCTAGGTATCGTAGCAATAGAGTTCAAATGCTTCTTAAAACGAGATATTGCATCTCATATCTTTGTTTCATGATAAGATATAATATTCATTGCGAAGTGTTATGCATTTCTCGTATACGATTCAAATGAGTGTAAATGCGACACTTCCTTGCAAGGAAATAGCGTTTGCAGATGTCTACGTATCGTAGCAATAGAGTTCTTATGATTCTTAAAACTTGATATCGCATCTCATTTCTATGTTTCATGGTAAGATATAATATGATTTGCGAAGTGTTATGTATTCCTCGTCTACACTTCAAATGAATGTAAATGCGACACTTCCTTGCTAGGAAATAGTGTCTGGAGATATCTAGGTATCGTAGCGATAGAGTTCTAATGCTTCATAAAACGCGATATCGCATCTCATTTCTATGTTTCATGGAAAGATATAATATGATTTGCGAAGTGTCATGTATTACTCGTATACACTTCAAATGAATGTAAATGCGACACTTCCTTGCAAGGAAATAGCGTTTGCAGATGTCTACGTATCGTAGCAATAGATTTCTAATGCTTCTTAAAACTCGATATCGGATATCATTTCTATGTTTCATGGTAAGATATAATATGATTTGCGAAGTGTTATGCATTCCTCGTCTACGATTCAAATGAATGTAAATGCGACACTTCCATGCAAGGAAATAGTGTTTGCAGATGTCTAGGTATCGTAGCAATAGAGTTCAAATGCTTCTTAAAACGAGATATTGCATCTCATATCTATGTTTCATGATAAGATATAATATTCATTGCGAAGTGTTATGCATTCCTCGTATACGATTCAAATGAATGTAAATGCGACACTTCCTTCCAATGAAATAGCGTCTGCTGATGTCTACGTATCGTAGCAATAGATTTCTAATGATCCTTAAAACGCGATATCGCATCTCATTCTTTGTTTCATGGTAAGATATAATATGATTCGCGAAGTGTGATGTATTCCTCGTCTACACATCAAATGAATGTAAATGCGACACTTCCTTGCAAGGAAATAGCGTTTGCATATGTCTACCTATCGTAGCAGTAGAGTTCTAATGCTTCTTAAAACGCGATATCGCATCTCATTTCTATGTTTCATGGTAAGATATAATATGACTTGCGAAGTGTTATGTATTCCTCGTCTACACTTCAAATAAATGTGAATGCGACACTTCCTTGCAAGGAAATAGCGTTTGCAGATGTCTACGTACCGAAGCAATTGAGTTCAAATGTTTCTTAAAACGAGATATTGCATCTCATTTCTATGTTTCATGATAAGATATAATATTCATTGCGAAGTGTTATGCATTCCTCGTCTGCGATTCATAATGAAGTAAATGCGACACTTCCTTGCAAGGAAATAGCGATTGCAGATGTCTACGTATCGTAGCAATAGAGTTCATATGATTCTTAAAACGCGATATCGCATCTCATTTCTATGTTTCATGGTAAGATTTAATATTCATTGCGAAGTGCTATGCATTCCTCGTCTACGATTCAAATGAATGTAAATGCGACACTTCCTTGCAAGGAAATAGCGTTTGCAGATATCTAGGTATCGTAGCGATAGAGTTCTAATGCTTCTTAAAACGCGATATCGCATCTCATTTCTATGTTTCATGGTAAGATATAATATTATTTGCCATGTGTTATGTATTCCTCGTCTACACTTCAAATGAATGTAAATGCGACACTTCCTTCCAATGAAATAGCGTCTGCTGATGTCTACGTAACGTAGCAATAGATTTCTAATGATTCTTAAAACGCGATATCGCATCTCATTTCTCTGTTTCATGGTAAGATATAATATGATTTGCGAAGTGTCATGTATTCCTCGTCTACACTTCAAATGAATGTAAATGCGACACTTCCTTGCAGGGAAATAGCGTTTGCAGATGTCTACGTATCGAAGCAATAGAGTTCTTATGATTCTTAAAACGCGATATCGAATCTCATTTCTATGTTTCATGGTAAGATATAATATGATTTGCGAAGTGTTATGTATTCCTCGTCTACACTTCAAATGAAGTGTAAATGCGACACTTCCTTGCAAGGAAATAGCGTTTGCAAATGTCTACGTATCGAAGCAATAGAGTTCAAATGCTTCTTAAAACGAGATATTGCATCTCATATCTTTGTTTCATGATAAGATATAATATTCATTGCGAAGTGTTATGTATTCCTCGTCTACACTTCAAATGAATGTAAATGCGACACTTCCTTGCTAGGAAATAGTGTCTGGAGATGTCTAGGTATCGTAGCGATAGAGTTCTAATGCTTCTTAAAACGCGATATCGCATTTCATTTCTATGTTTCATGGTAAGATATAATATGATTTGCGAAGTGTCATGTATTCCTCGACTACACTTCAAATGAATGTAAATGCGACACTTCCCTTGCTAGGAAACAGCGTCTGCAGATGTCTAGGTATCGTAGCAATAGAGTTCAAATGCTTCTTAAAAACGAGATATTGCATCTCATATCTTTGTTTCATGATAAGATATAATATTCATTGCGAAGTGTTATGCATTTCTCGTATACGATTCAAATGAGTGTAAATGCGACACTTCCTTGCAAGGAAATAGCGTTTGCAGATGTCTACGTATCGTAGCAATAGAGTTCTTATGATTCTTAAAACTTGATATCGCATCTCATTTCTATGTTTCATGGTAAGATATAATATGATTTGCGAAGTGTTATGTATTCCTCGTCTACACTTCAAATGAATGTAAATGCGAACACAATCCTTGCTAGGAAATAGTGTCTGGAGATGTCTAGGTATCGTAGCGATAGAGTTCTAGTTCTTCATAAAACGCGATATCGCAGCTCATTTCTATGTTTCATGGAAAGATACAATATGATTTGCGAAGTGTCATTTATTTCCTCGTCCACACTTCAAATGAATGTAAATGAGACACTTCCTTCCAATGAAATAGCGTCTGCTGATGACTACGTATCGTAGCAATAGATTTCTAATGATTCTTAAAACCGCGGTATCGCATCTCATTTCTTTGTTTCATGGTAAGATATAATATGAGTTGCGAAGTGTCATGTATTCCTCGTCTACACTTCAAATGAATGTAAATGCGACACTTCCTTGCAGGGAAATAGCGTTTGCAGATGTCTACGTATCGAAGCAATAGAGTTCAAATGCTTCTTAAAACGAGATATTGCATGTCATATCTATGTTTCATGATAAGATATAATATTCATTGCGAATTGTTATGCATTCCTCGTCTACGATTCAAATGAATGTAAATGCGACACTTCCTTGCAAGGAAATAGCGTTTGCAGATGTCTACGTATAGTAGCAATAGAGTTCTTATGATTCTTAAAACGCGATATCGAATCTCATTTCTATGTTTCATGGTAAGATATAATATGATTTGCGAAGTGTTATGTACTCCTCGTCTACACTTCAAATGAATGTAAATGCGACACTTCCTTGCAGGGAAATAGCGTTTGCAGATTTCTACGTATCGAAGCAATAGAGTTCAAATGCTTCTTAAAACGAGATATTGCATCTCATATCTATGTTTCATGATAAGATATAATATTCATTGCGAATTGTTATGCATTCCTCGTCTACGATTCAAATGAATGTAAATGCGACACTTCCTTGCAAGGAAATAGCGTTTGCAGATGTCTACGTATAGTAGCAATAGAGTTCTTATGATTCTTAAAACGCGATATCGAATCTCATTTCTATGTTTCATGGTAAGATATAATATGATTTGCGAAGTGTTATGTATTCCTCGTCTACACTTCAAATGGATGTAAATGCGACACTTCCTTGCAAGGAAATAGCGTTTGCAGATGTCTACGTATCGAAGCAATAGAGTTCAAATGCTTCTTAAAACGAGATATTGCATCCCATATCTATGTTTCATGATAAGATATAATACTCATTGCAAAGTGTTATGCATTCCTCGTCTACGATTCAAATGAATGTAAATGCGACACTTCCTTGCCAGGAAATAGCGTCTGCAGATGTCTAGGTATCGTAGCGATAGAGTTCTAATGCTTCTTAAAACGCGATATCGCATCTCATTTCTATGTTTCATGGTAAGATATAATATGATTTGCGGAGTGTTATGTATTCCTCGTCTACACTTCATATGAATGTAAATGCGACACTTTCTTGCAAGGAAATAGCGTTTGCAGATGTCTACCTATCGTAGCAATAGAGTTCTTATGATTCTTAAAACTTGATATCGCATCTCATTTCTATGTTTCATGGTAAGATATAATATGATTTGCGAAGTGTTATGTATTCCTCGTCTACACTTCAAATGAATGTAAATGCGACACTTCCTTCCTAGGAAATAGGGTCTGGAGATGTCTAGGTATCGTAGCGATAGAGTTCTAATGCTTCATAAAACGCGATATCGCATCTCATTTCTATGTTTCATGGAAAGATATAATATGATTTGCGAAGTGTCATGTATTCCTCGTCTACACTTCAAATGAATGTAAATGCGACACTTCCTTGCAAGGAAATAGCGTTTGCAAATGTTTACGTATCGTAGCAATAGATTTCTAATGCTTCTTAAAACTCGATATTGGATCTCATTTCTATGTTTCATGGTAAGATATAATATTCATTGCGAAGTGTTATGCATTCCTCGTCTACACTTCAAATGAATGAAAATGCGACACTTCCTTGCAAGGAAATAGTGTTTGCAGATGTCTAGGTATCGTAGCAATAGAGTTCAAATGCTTCTTAAAACGAGACATTGCATCTCATATCTATGTTTCATGATAAGATATAATATTCATTGCGAAGTGTTATGCATTCCTCGTATACGATTCAAATGAATGTGAATGCGACACTTCCTTGCAAGGAAATAGCGTTTGCAGTTGTTTACGTATCGTAGCAGTAGTGTTCTTATGATTCTTAAAACGCGATATCGCATCTCATTTCTATGTTTCATGGTAAGATATAATATGATTTGCGAAGTGTTATGTATTCCTCGTCTACACTTCAAATGAATGTAAATGCGACACTTCCTCGCTAGGAAATAGCGTTTGCAGATGTCTACGTATCGCAGCAATAGAGTTCTTATGATTCTTAAAACGCGATATCGCATCTCACTTCTATGTTTTATGGTAGGATATAATATGATTTGCGAAGTGTTATGTATTCCTCGTCTACACTTCATATGAATGTAAATGCGACAATTCCTTGCAAGGAAATAGCGTCTCCAGATGTCTAGGTATCGTAGCAATAGAGTTCAAATGCTTCTTAAAACGAGATATTGCATCTCATATCTATGTTTCATGATAAGATATAATATTCATTGCGAATTGTTATGCATTCCTCGTCTACGATTCAAATGAATGTAAATGCGACACTTCCTTCCAATGAAATAGCGTCTGCTGATGTCTACGTATCGTAGCAATAGATTTCTAATGATTCTTAAAACGCGATATCGCATCTCATTTCTATGTTTCATGGTAAGATATAATATGATTTGCGGAGTGTTATGTATTCCTCGTCTACACTTCATATGAATGTAAATGCGACACTTTCTTGCAAGGAAATAGCGTTTGCAGATGTCTACCTATCGTAGCAATAGAGTTCTTATGATTCTTAAAACTTGATATCGCATCTCATTTCTATGTTTCATGGTAAGATATAATATGATTTGCGAAGTGTTATGTATTCCTCGTCTACACTTCAAATGAATGTAAATGCGACACTTCCTTCCTAGGAAATAGGGTCTGGAGATGTCTAGGTATCGTAGCGATAGAGTTCTAATGCTTCATAAAACGCGATATCGCATCTCATTTCTATGTTTCATGGAAAGATATAATATGATTTGCGAAGTGTCATGTATTCCTCGTCTACACTTCAAATGAATGTAAATGCGACACTTCCTTGCAAGGAAATAGCGTTTGCAAATGTTTACGTATCGTAGCAATAGATTTCTAATGCTTCTTAAAACTCGATATTGGATCTCATTTCTATGTTTCATGGTAAGATATAATATTCATTGCGAAGTGTTATGCATTCCTCGTCTACGATTCAAATGAATGTAAATGCGACACTTCCCTGCAAGGAAATAGTGTTTGCAGATGTCTAGGTATCGTAGCAATAGAGTTCAAATGCTTCTTAAAACGAGATATTGCATCTCATTTCTATGTTTCATGATAAGATATAATATTAATTGCGAAGTGTTATGCATTCCTCGTCTGCGATTCAAATGGAAGTAAATGCGACACTTCCTTGCAAGGAAATAGCGATTGCCGATGTCTACGTATCGTAGCATTAGCTTTCTAATGCTCCTTAAAACGCGATATCGCGTCTCATTTCTATCTTTCATGGTAAGATATAATATGATTTGCGAAGTGTCATGTATTCCTCTTCTACACTTCAAATGAATGTAAATGTGACTCTTCCTTGCAAGGTAACAGCGTTTGCAGATGTCTACCTATCGTAGCAGTAGAGTTCTAATGCTTCTTAAAACGCGATATCACATCACACTTCCATGTTTCATGGTAAGATATAATATGATTTGCGAAGTGTTATGTATTCCTCGTCTACACTTCAAATGAATGTAAATGCGACACTTCCTTGCAAGGAAATAGCGTTTGCAGATGTCTAGGTATCGTAGCAATAGAGTTCTAATGCTTCCTAAAACGCGATATCGCATCTCATTTGTATGTTTCATGGTAAGATATAATATTATTTGCGAAGTGTTATTTATTCCTCGTCTACACTTCATATGAATGTTAATGCGACACTTCCTTGCAAGGAAAGAGCGTTTGCAGATGTCTAGGTATCGTAGCAATAGAGTTCATATGATTCTTAAAACGCGATATCGCATCTCATTTCTATGTTTCATGGTAAGATATAACATGATTTGCGAAGTGTTATGTATTCCTCGTCTACACTTCAAATGAATGAAAATGCGACACTTCCTTGCAAGGAAATAGTGTTTGCAGATGTCTAGGTATCGTAGCAATAGAGTTCAAATGCTTCTTAAAACGAGACATTGCATCTCATATCTATGTTTCATGATAAGATATAATATTCATTGCGAAGTGTTATGCATTCCTCGTATACGATTCAAATGAATGTGAATGCGACACTTCCTTGCAAGGATATAGCGTTTGCAGTTGCTTACGTATCGTAGCAGTAGTGTTCTTATGATTCTTAAAACGCGATATCGCATCTCATTTCTATGTTTCATGGTAAGATATAATATGATTTGCGAAGTGTTATGTATTCCTCGTCTACACTTCAAATGAATGTAAATGCGACACTTCCTCGCTAGGAAATAGCGTTTGCAGATGTCTACGTATCGCAGCAATAGAGTTCTTATGATTCTTAAAACGCGATATCGCATCTCACTTCTATGTTTTATGGTAGGATATAATATGATTTGCGAAGTGTTATGTATTCCTCGTCTACACTTCAAATGAATGTAAATGCGACACTTCCTTGCTAGGAAACAGCGTCTGCAGATGTCTAGGTATCGTAGCAATAGAGTTCAAATGCTACTTAAAACGAGATATTGCATCTCATATCTTTGTTTCATGATAAGATATAATATTCATTGCGAAGTGTTATGCATTTCTCGTATACGATTCAAATGAGTGTAAATGCGACACTTCCTTGCAAGGAAATAGCGTTTGCAGATGTCTACGTATCGTAGCAATAGAGTTCTTATGATTCTTAAAACTTGATATCGCATCTCATTTCTATGTTTCATGGTAAGATATAATATGATTTGCGAAGTGTTATGTATTCCTCGTCTACACTTCAAATGAATGTAAATGCGACACTTCCTTGCTAGGAAATAGTGTCTGGAGATGTCTAGGTATCGTAGCGATAGGGTTCTAATGCTTCATAAAACGCGATATCGCATCTCATTTCTATGTTTCATGGAAAGATATAATATGGTTTGCGAAGTGTCATGTATTACTCGTCTACACTTCAAATGAATGTAAAAGCGACACTTCCTTGCAAGGAAATAGCGTTTGCAGATGTTTACGTATCGTAGCAATAGATTTCTAATGCTTCTTAAAACTCGATATTGGATCTCATTTCTATGTTTCATGGTAAGATATAATATTCATTGCGAAGTGTTATGCATTCCTCGTCTACGATTCAAATGAATGTGAATGCGACACTTCCCTGCAAGGAAATAGTGTTTGCAGATGTCTAGGTATCGTAGCAATAGAGTTCAAATGCTTCTTAAAACGAGATATTGCATCTCATTTCTATGTTTCATGATAAGATATAATATTCATTGCGAAGTGTTATGCATTCCTCGTCTGCGATTCAAATGAAAGTAAATGCGACACTTCCTTGCAAGGAAATAGCGTTTGCAGATGTCTACGTATCGTAGCAATAGAGTTCTTATGATTCTTAAAACGCGATATCGCATCTCATTTCTATGTTTCATGGTAAGATATTATATGATTTGCGAAGTGTCATGTATTCCTCGTCAACACTTCAAATCAATGTAAATGCGACACTTCCTTGCAAGGAAATAGCGTTTGCAAATGTCTACGTATCGTAGCAATAGAGTTCTTATGATTCTTAAAACGCGATATCGCATCTCATTTCTATGTTTCATGGTAAGGTATAATATTATTTGCGAAGTGTTATGTATACGTCGTCTACACTTCAAATGAATGTAAATGCGACACTTTCTTGCAAGGAAATAGCGTTTGCAGATGTCTACGTATCGTAGCAATGGATTTCTGCTGCTTCTTTAAACGCGATATCGCATCTCATTTCTATGTTTCATGGTAAGGTATAATATGATTTGCGAAGTGTTATGTATTCCTCGTCTACCCTTCAAATGAATGTAAATGCGACACTTTCTTGCAAGGAAATAGCGTTTGCAGATGTCTACGTATCGTAGCAATGGATTTCTGATGCTTCTTAAAACGCGATGACGCATCTCATTTCTATGTTTCATGGTAAGATATAATATGATTTGCGAAGTGTCATGTTTTCCTCGTCCACGCTTCAAATGAATGTAAATGCGACACTTTCTTGCAAGGAAATAGCGTTTGCAGATGTCTACGAATCGTAGCAATAGAGTTCTAATGCTTCTTAAAACGCGATATCGCATCTCATTTCTATGTTTCATGGTAAGATATAATATGATTTGCGAAGTGTTATGTATTCCTTGTCTACACTTCAAATGAATGTAAATGCGACACTTCCTTGCTAGGAAATAGCGTCTGCAGATGTCTAGGTATCGTAGCAATAGAATTCTAATGCTTCTTAAAACGCGATATCGCATCTCATTTCTATGTTTCATGGTAAGATATAATATGATTTGCGAAGTGTCATGTATTCCTCGTCCACGCTTCAAATGAATGTAAATGCGACACTTCCTTGCAAGGAAATAGCTTCTGCAGATATCTAGGTATCGTAGCAATAGAGTTCTAATGCTTCTTAAAACGCGATATCGCATCTCATTTCTATGTTTCATGGTAAGATATAATATGATTTGCGAAGTGTCATGTATTCCTCGTCCACGCTTCAAATGAATGTAAATGCGACACTTCCTTGCAAGGAAATAGCGTCTGCAGATGTCTACGTATCGTAGCAATAGAGTTCTTATGATTCTTAAAACGCGATATCGCATCCTCATATCTATGTTTCAAGATAAGATATAATATTCATTGCGAAGTGTTATGCATTCCTCGTCTACGATTCAAATGAAAGTAAATGCGACTCTTCGTTGCAAGGAAATAGCGATTGCAGATGTCTACGTATCGTAGCAATAGAGTTCTAATGCTTCTTAAAACGCGATATCGCATCTCATTTCTATGTTTCATGGTAAGATATAATATGATTTGCGAAGTGTTATGCATTCCTCGTCTACGATTCAAATGAACGTAAATGCGACACTTCCTTGCAAGGAAATAGCGTTTGCAGATGTCTACGTATCGTAACAATAGAGTTCTTATGACTCTTAAAACGCGATATCGCATCTCATTTCAATGTTTCATGGTAAGATATAATATGATTTGCGAAGTGTTATGTATTCCTCGTCTACACTCCAAATGAATGTAAATGCGACACTTCCTTGCAAGGAAATAGCGTTTGCAGATGTCTACGTATCGAAGCAATAGAGTTCAAATGCTTCTTAAAACGCAATATCGCATCTCATTTCTATGTTCCATGGTAAGATATAATATGATTTGCGAAGTGTCATGTATTCCCCGTCTACACTTCAAATGAATGTAAATGCGACACTTCCTTGCTAGGAAATAGCGTCTGCAGATGTCTAGGTATCGTAGCAATGGAGTTCTAATGCTTCTTAAAACGCGATATCGCATCTCATTTCTATGTTTCATGGTAAGATATAATATGATTTGCGGAGTGTTATGTATTCCTCGCCTACACTTCAAATGAATGTGATTGCGACACTTCCTCGCTAGGAAATGGCGTTTGCAGATGTCTACGTATCGTAGCAGTAGAGTTCTAATGCTTCTTAAAACGCGATATCGCATCTCATTTCTATGTTTCATGGTAAGATATAATATGATTTGCGAAGTGTTATGTATTCCTCGTCTACACATCAAATGAATGTAAATGCGACACTTTCTTGCAAGGAAATAGCGTTTGCAGATGTCTACGTATCGGAGCAATGGATTTCTGCTGCTTCTTAAAACGCGATATCGCATCTCATTTCTATGTTTCATGGTAAGATATAACATGATTTGCGAAGTGTTATGTATTCCTCGTCTACACTTCAAATGAATGAAAATGCGACACTTCCTTGCAAGGAAATAGTGTTTGCAGATGTCTAGGTATCGTAGCAATAGAGTTCAAATGCTTCTTAAAACGAGATATTGCAACTCATATCTATGTTTCATGATAAGATATAATATTCATTGCGAAGTGTTATGCATTCCTCGTATACGATTCAAATGAATGTAAATGCGACACTTCCTTCCAATGAAATAGCGTCTGCTGATGTCTACGTATCGTAGCAATAGATTTCTAATGATTCTTAAAACGCGATATCGCATCTCATTTCTTTGTTTCATGGTAAGATATAATATGATTTGCGAAGTGTCATGTATTCCTCGTCTACACCTCAAATGAGTGTAAATGCGACACTTCCTTGCAAGGAAATAGTGTTTGCAGATGTCTAGGTATCGTAGCAATAGAGTTCAAATGCTTCTTAAAACGAGATATTGCAACTCATATCTATGTTTCATGATAAGATATAATATTCATTGCGAAGTGTTATGCATTCCTCGTCTACGATTCAAATGAATGTGAATGCGACACTTCCCTGCAAGGAAATAGTGTTTGCAGATGTCTAGGTATCGTAGCAATAGAGTTCAAATGCTTCTTAAAACGAGATATTGCATCTCATTTCTATGTTTCATGGTAAGATATAATATTCATTGCGAAGTGTTATGCATTCCTCGTCTAAGATTCAAATGAACGTAAATGCGACACTTCCTCGAAAGGAAATAGCGTTTGGAGATGTCTACGTATCGTAACAATAGAGTTCATATGATTCTTAAAACGCGATATCGCATCCTCATATCTATGTTTCAAGATAAGATATAATATTCATTGCGAAGTGTTATGCATTCCTCGTCTACGATTCAAATGAAAGTAAATGCGACTCTTCGTTGCAAGGAAATAGCGATTGCAGATGTCTACGTATCGTAGCAATAGAGTTCTAATGCTCCTTAAAACGCGATATCGCATCTCATTTCTATGTTTCATGGTAAGATATAATATGATTTGCGAAGTGTTATGCATTCCTCGTCTACGATTCAAATGAACGTAAATGCAACACTTCCTTGCAAGGAAATAGCGTTTGCAGATGTCTACGTATCGTAACAATAGAGTTCTTATGACTCTTAAAACGCGATATCGCATCTCATTTCAATGTTTCATGGTAAGATATAATATGATTTGCGAAGTGTTATGTATTCCTCGTCTACACTCCAAATGAATGTAAATGCGACACTTCCTTGCAAGGAAATAGCGTTTGCAGATGTCTACGTATCGAAGCAATAGAGTTCAAATGCTTCTTAAAACGCAATATCGCATCTCATTTCTATGTTCCATGGTAAGATATAATATGATTTGCGAAGTGTCATGTATTCCCCGTCTACACTTCAAATGAATGTAAATGCGACACTTCCTTGCTAGGAAATAGCGTCTGCAGATGTCTAGGTATCGTAGCAATGGAGTTCTAATGCTTCTTAAAACGCGATATCGCATCTCATTTCTATGTTTCATGGTAAGATATAATATGATTTGCGGAGTGTTATGTATTCCTCGCCTACACTTCAAATGAATGTGATTGCGACACTTCCTCGCTAGGAAATGGCGTTTGCAGATGTCTACGTATCGTAGCAGTAGAGTTCTAATGCTTCTTAAAACGCGATATCGCATCTCATTTCTATGTTTCATGGTAAGATATAATATGATTTGCGAAGTGTTATGTATTTCTCGTCTACACATCAAATGAATGTAAATGCGACACTTTCTTGCAAGGAAATAGCGTTTGCAGATGTCTACGTATCGGAGCAATGGATTTCTGCTGCTTCTTAAAACGCGATATCGCATCTCATTTCTATGTTTCATGGTAAGATATAATATGATTTGCGAAGTGTCATGTATTCCTCGTCTACACTTCAAATGAATGTAAATGCGACACTTCCCTGCAAGGAAATAGCGTTTGCAAATGTCTACGTATCGTAGCAATAGAGTTCATATGATTCTTAAAATGCGATAACGGATATCATTTCTATGTTTCATGGTAAGATATAATATGATTTGCGAAGTGTTATGTATTTCTCGTCTACACTTCAAATGAATGTAAATGCGACACTTCCTTGCAAGGAAATAGCGTTTGCAGATGTCTACGTATCGGAGCAATGGATTTCTGCTGCTTCTTAAAACGCGATATCGCATCTCATATCTATGTTTCATGATAAGATATAATATGATTTGCGAAGTGTTATGTATTCCTCGTCTACACATCAAATGAATGTAAATGCGACACTTCCTTGTAAGGAAATAGCGTTTGCAGATGTCTACGTATCGTAGCAATAGAGTTCTTATGATTCTTAAAACGCGATATCGCATCTCATTTCTATGTTTCATGGTAAGATATTATATGATTTGCGAAGTGTCATGTATTCCTCGTCAACACTTCAAATCAATGTAAATGCGACACTTCCTTGCAAGGAAATAGCGTTTGCAAATGTCTACGTATTGTAGCAATAGAGTTCTTATGATTCTTAAAACGCGATATCGCATCTCATTTCTATGTTTCATGGTAAGGTATAATATTATTTGCGAAGTGTTATGTATACGTCGTGTACACTTCAAATGAATGTAAATGCGACACTTTCTTGCAAGGAAATAGCGTTTGCAGATGTCTACGTATCGTAGCAATGGATTTCTGCTGCTTCTTTAAACGCGATATCGCATCTCATTTCTATGTTTCATGGTAAGGTATAATATGATTTGCGAAGTGTTATGTATTCCTCGTCTACCCTTCAAATGAATGTAAATGCGACACTTTCTTGCAAGGAAATAGCGTTTGCAGATGTCTACGTATCGTAGCAATGGATTTCTGATGCTTCTTAAAACGCGATGACGCATCTCATTTCTATGTTTCATGGTAAGATATAATATGATTTGCGAAGTGTCATGTTTTCCTCGTCCACGCTTCAAATGAATGTAAATGCGACACTTTCTTGCAAGGAAATAGCGTTTGCAGATGTCTACGAATCGTAGCAATAGAGTTCTAATGCTTCTTAAAACGCGATGTCGCATCTCATTTCTATGTTTCATGGTAAGATATAATATGATTTGCGAAGTGTTATGTATTCCTTGTCTACACTTCAAATGAATGTAAATGCGACACTTCCTTGCTAGGAAATAGCGTCTGCAGATGTCTAGGTATCGTAGCAATAGAGTTCTAATGCTTCTTAAAACGCGATATCGCATCTCATTTCTATGTTTCATGGTAAGATATAATATGATTTGCGAAGTGTCATGTATTCCTCGTCCACGCTTCAAATGAATGTAAATGCGACACTTCCTTGCAAGGAAATAGCTTCTGCAGATATCTAGGTATCGTAGCAATAGAGTTCTAATGCTTCTTAAAACGCGATATCGAATCTCATTTCTATGTTTCATGGTAAGATATAATATGATTTGCGAAGTGTCATGTATTCCTCGTCCACGCTTCAAATGAATGTAAATGCGACACTTCCTTGCAAGGAAATAGCGTCTGCAGATGTCTACTTATCGTAGCAATAGAGTTCTTATGATTCTTAAAACGCGATATCGGATCTCATTTCTATGTTTCATGGTAAGATATAATATGATTTGCGAAGTGTTATGTATTCCTCGTCTACACTTCAAATGAATGTAAATGCGACACTTTCTTGCAAGGAAATAGCGTTTGCAGATGTCTACGTATCGTAGCAATGGATTTCTGCTGCTTCTTAAAACGCGATATCGCATCTCACTTCTATGTTTCATGGTAAGATATAATGTGATTTGCGAAGTGTCATGTATTCCTCGTCTACACTTCAAATGAATGTAAATGCGACACTTCGCTGCAAGGAAATAGCGTTTCCAGATGTCTACGTATCGTAGCAATAGAGTTCTTATGATTCTTAAAACGCGATATCGGATCTTATTTCTATGTTTCATGGTAAGGTATAATATGATTTGCGAAGTGTTATGTATTCCTCGTCTACACTTCAAATGAATGTAAATGCGACACTTTCTTGCAAGGAAATAGCGTTTGCAGATGTCTACGAATCGTAGCAATAGAGTTCTAATGCTTCTTAAAACGCGATATCGCATCTCATTTCTATGTTTCATGGTAAGATATAATATGATTTGCGAAGTGTTATGTATTCCTTGTCTACACTTCAAATGAATGTAAATGCGACACTTCCTTACTAGGAAATAGCGTCTGCAGATGTCTAGGTATCGTAGCAATAGAGTTCTAATGCTTCTTAAAACGCGATATCGCATCTCATTTCTATGTTTCATGGTAAGATATAATATGATTTGCGAAGTGTTATGCATTCCTCGTCTACGATTCAAATGAATGTAAATGCGACACTTTCTTGCAAGGAAATAGCGTTTGCAGATGTCTACGTATCGTAGCAATGGATTTCTGATGCTTCTTAAAACGCGATAACGCATCTCATTTCTATGTTTCATGGTAAGATATAATATGATTTGCGAAGTGTCATGTATTCCACGTCCAGGCTTCAAATGAATGTAAATGCAACACTTCCTTGCAAGGAAATAGCGTTTGCAGATGTCTACGTATCGTAGCAATAGAGTTCTTATGATCCTTAAAACGCGATATTGGATCTCATTTCTATGTTTCATGGTAAGATATAATATGATTTGCGAAGTGTCATGTATTCCTCGTCTACACTTCAAATGAATATAAATGCGACACTTCCCTGCAAGGTAATAGCGTTTGCAGATGTCTACGTATCGTAGCAATAGAGTTCTTATGATTCTTAAAACGCGATATCGGATCTTATTTCTATGTTTCATGGTAAGGTATAATATGATTTGCGAAGTGTTATGTATTCCTCGTCTACACATCAACTAAATGTAAATGCGCACTTCCTTGCAAGGAAATAGCGTTTGCAGATGTCTACGTATCGAAGCAATAGAGTTCAAATGCTTCTTAAAACGAGATATTGCATCTCATATCTATGTTTCATGATACGATATAATATTCATTGCGAAGTGTTATGCATTCCTCGTCTACGATTCAAATGAATGTAAATGCAACACTTCCTTGCAAGGAAATAGCGTTTGCAGATGTCTACGTATAGTAGCAATAGAGTTCTTATGATTCTTAAAACGCGATATCGGATCTCATTTCTATGTTTCATGGTAAGATATAATATGATTTGCGAAGTGTTATGTATTCCTCGTTCACACTTCAAATGAATGTAAATGCGACACTTTCTTGCAAGGAAATAGCGTTTGCAGATGTCTACGTATCGTAGCAATGGATTTCTGATGCTTCTTAAAACGCAATATCGCATCTCACTTCTATGATTCATGGTAAGATATAATATGATTTGCGAAGTGTCATGTATTCCTCGTCTACACTTCAAATGAATGTAAATGCGACACTTCCCTGCATGGAAATAGCGTTTGCAGATGTCTACGTATCGTAGCAATAGAGTTCTTATGATTCTTAAAACGCGATATCGCCTCTCATTCCTATGTTTCATGGTAAGATATGATATGATTTGCGGAGTGTCATGTATTCCTCGTCTACACTTCAAATGAATGTAAATGCGACACTTCCTTGCAAGGAAATAGCGTTTGCAAATGTCTACCTGTCGTAGCAATAGTGTTCTAATGCTTCTTAAAACGCGATATCGGATCTCATTTCTATGTTTCATGGTAAGATATAATATGATTTGCGGAGTGTTATGTATTCCTCGTCTACATTTCAAACGAATGTAAATGCGACTCTTTCTTGCAAGGAAATAGCGTTTGCAGATGTCTACGTATCGTAGCAATGGATTTCTGCTGCTTCTTAAAACGCGATATCGCATCTCATTTCTATGTTTCATGGTAAGGTATAATATGATTTGCGGATTGTTATGTATTCCTCGTCTACACTTCAAATGAATGTAAATGCGACACTTCCTTGCTAGGAAATAGCGTTTCCAGATGTCTAGGTATCGTAGCAATAGAGTTCTTATGATTCTAAAAACGCGATATAGCTTCTCATTTCTATGTTTCATGGTAAGATATAATATGATTTGCGAAGTGTTATGTATTCCTCGTCTACACTTCAAATGAATGTAAATGCGACACTTTCTTGCAAGGAAATAGCGTTTGCAGATGTCTACGTATCGTAGCAATAGAGTTCTTATGATTCTTAAAACGCGATATCGGAACTCATTTCTATGTTTCATGGTAAGATATAATATGATTTGCGAAGTGTTATGTATTCCTCGTCTACACTTCAAATGAATGTAAATGCGACACTTTCTTGCAGGGAAATAGCGCTTGCAGATGTCTACGTATCGTAGCAATGGATTTCTGATGCTTCTTAAAACGCGATATCGCATCTCATTTCTATGATTCATGGTAAGATATAATATGATTTGCGAAGTGTCATGTATTCCTCGTCCACGCTCCAAATGAATGTGAATGCGACACTTCCCTGCTAGGAAATAGCGTCTGCATATGTCTACGTATCCTAGCAATAGATTTCTAATGCTTCTTAAAACGCGATAACGCATCTCATTTCTATGTTTCATGGTAAGATATAATATGATTTGCGAAGTGTCATGTATTCCTCGTCCGCGCTTCAAATGAATGTAAATGCGACACTTCCTTGCAAGGAAATAGCGTTTGCAGATGTCTACGTATCGTAGCAATAGAGTTCTTATGATTCTTAAATCGCGATATTGCATCTCATTTCTATGTTTCATGGTACGATTCAAATGAATGTAAATGCGACACTTCCTTGTTAGTAAATAGCGCTTGCGGATGTCTACCTATCGAAGCAATAGATTTCAAATGCTTCTTAAAACGAGATATTGCATCTCATATCTATGTTTCATGATAAGATATGATATTCATTGCGAAGTGTTATGCATTGCTCGTCTACGATACAAATGAATGTTAATGCGACACTTCCTTGCAAGGAAATTGCGTTTGCAGATTTCTACGTTTCGTAGCAATAGAGTTCTTATGATTCTTAAAACGCGATATCGCATCTCATTTCTATGTTTCATGATAAGAAATAATATTCGTTGCGAAGTGTTATGCATTCCTCGTCTACGATTCAAATGAATGTAAATGCGACACTTCCTTGCAAGGAAATAGCGTTTGCAGATGTCTACGTATCGTAGCAATAGAGTTCTTATGATTCTTAAAACGCGATATCGCATCTCATTTCTATGTTTCCTGGTAAGATATAATATGATTTGCGAAGTGTTATGCATTCCTCGTCTACGATTCAAATGAACGTAAATGCGACACTTCCTTGCAAGGAAATAGCGTTTGCAGATGTCTACGTATCGTAACAATAGAGTTCAAATGCTTCTTAAAACGCGATATCGCATCTCATTTCTATGTTCCATGGTAAGATATAATATGATTTGCGAAGTGTCATGTATTCCACGTCTACACTTCAAATGAATGTAAATGCGACACTTCCTTGCTAGGAAATAGCGTCTGCAGATGTCTAGGTATCGTAGCAATGGAGTTCTAATGCTTCCTAAAACGCGATACCGCATCTCATTTCTATGTTTCATGGTAAGATATAATATGATTTGCGGAGTGTTATGTATTCCTCGCCTACACTTCAAATGAATGTGATTGCGACACTTCCTCGCTAGGAAATGGCGTTTGCAGATGTCTACGTATCGTAGCAGTAGAGTTCTAATGCTTCTTAAAACGCGATATCGCATCTCATTTCTATGTTTCATGGTAAGATATAATATGATTTGCGAAGTGTTATGTATTCCTCGTCTACACATCAAATGAATGTAAATGCGACACTTTCTTGCAAGGAAATAGCGTTTGCAGATGTCTACGTATCGGAGCAATGGATTTCTGCTGCTTCTTAAAACGCGATATCGCATCTCATTTCTATGTTTCATGGTAAGATATAATATGAATTGCGAAGTGTCATGTATTCCTCGTCTACACTTCAAATGAATGTAAATGCGACACTTCCCTGCAAGGAAATAGCGTTTGCAAATGTCTACGTATCGTAGCAATAGAGTTCATATGATTCTTAAAATGCGATAACGGATATCATTTCTATGTTTCATGGTAAGATATAATATGATTTGCGAAGTGTTATGTATTTCTCGTCTACACTTCAAATGAATGTAAATGCGACACTTCCTTGCAAGGAAATAGCGTTTGCAGATGTCTACGTATCGAAGCAATAGAGTTCAAATGCTTCTTAAAACGAGATATTGCATCTCATATCTATGTTTCATGATAAGATATAATATGATTTGCGAAGTGTTATGTATTCCTCGTCTACACATCAAATGAATGTAAATGCGACACTTCCTTGTAAGGAAATAGCGTTTGCAGATGTCTACGTATCGTAGCAATAGAGTTCTTATGATTCTTAAAACGCGATATCGCATCTCATTTCTATGTTTCATGGTAAGATATTATATGATTTGCGAAGTGTCATGTATTCCTCGTCAACACTTCAAATCAATGTAAATGCGACACTTCCTTGCAAGGAAATAGCGTTTGCAGATGTCTACGTATCGTAGCAATAGAGTTCTTATGATTCTTAAAACGCGATATCGCATCTCATTTCTATGTTTCATGGTAAGGTATAATATTATTTGCGAAGTGTTATGTATACGTCGTCTACACTTCAAATGAATGTAAATGCGACACTTTCTTGCAAGGAAATAGCGTTTGCAGATGTCTACGTATCGTAGCAATGGATTTCTGCTGCTTCTTTAAACGCGATATCGCATCTCATTTCTATGTTTCATGGTAAGGTATAATATGATTTGCGAAGTGTTATGTATTCCTCGTCTACCCTTCAAATGAATGTAAATGCGACACTTTCTTGCAAGGAAATAGCGTTTGCAGATGTCTACGTATCGTAGCAATGGATTTCTGATGCTTCTTAAAACGCGATGACGCATCTCGTTTCTATGTTTCATGGTAAGATATAATATGATTTGCGAAGTGTCATGTATTCCTCGTCCACGCTTCAAATGAATGTAAATGCGACACTTCCTTGCAAGGAAATAGCGTTTACAGATGTCTACGTATCGTAGCAATAGAGTTCTTATGATACTTAAAACGCGACATCGGATCTCATTTCTATGTTTCATCGTAAGATATAATATGATTTGCGAAGTGTTATGTATTCCTTGTCTACACTTCAAATGAATGTAAATGCGACACTTTCTTGCAAGGAAATAGCGTTTGCAGATGTCTACGTATCGTAGCAATGGATTTCTGCTGCTTCTTAAAACGCGATATCGCATCTCATTTCTATGTTTCATGGTAAGATATAATATGATTTGCGAAGTGTCATGTATTCCTCGTCCGCGCTTCAAATGAATGTAAATGCGACACTTCCTTGCAAGGAAATAGCGTTTGCAGATGTCTACGTATCGTAGCAATAGAGTTCTTATGATTCTTAAATCGCGATATTGCATCTCATTTCTATGTTTCATGGTACGATTCAAATGAATGTAAATGCGACACTTCCTTGTTAGTAAATAGCGCTTGCGGATGTCTACCTATCGAAGCAATAGATTTCAAATGCTTCTTAAAACGAGATATTGCATCTCATATCTATGTTTCATGATAAGATATGATATTCATTGCGAAGTGTTATGCATTGCTCGTCTACGATACAAATGAATGTTAATGCGACACTTCCTTGCAAGGAAATTGCGTTTGCAGATTTCTACGTTTCGTAGCAATAGAGTTCTTATGATTCTTAAAACGCGATATCGCATCTCATTTCTATGTTTCATGATAAGAAATAATATTCGTTGCGAAGTGTTATGCATTCCTCGTCTACGATTCAAATGAATGTAAATGCGACACTTCCTTGCAAGGAAATAGCGTTTGCAGATGTCTACGTATCGTAGCAATAGAGTTCTTATGATTCTTAAAACGCGATATCGCATCTCATTTCTATGTTTCCTGGTAAGATATAATATGATTTGCGAAGTGTTATGCATTCCTCGTCTACGATTCAAATGAACGTAAATGCGACACTTCCTTGCAAGGAAATAGCGTTTGCAGATGTCTACGTATCGTAACAATAGAGTTCTTATGACTCTTAAAACGCGATATCGCATCTCATTTCAATGTTTCATGGTAAGATATAATATGATTTGCGAAGTGTTATGTATTCCTCGTCTACACTCCAAATGAATGTAAATGCGACACTTCCTTGCAAGGAAATAGCGTTTGCAGATGTCTACGTATCGAAGCAATAGAGTTCAAATGCTTCTTAAAACGCGATATCGCATCTCATTTCTATGTTCCATGGTAAGATATAATATGATTTGCGAAGTGTCATGTATTCCACGTCTACACTTCAAATGAATGTAAATGCGACACTTCCTTGCTAGGAAATAGCGTCTGCAGATGTCTAGGTATCGTAGCAATGGAGTTCTAATGCTTCCTAAAACGCGATATCGCATCTCATTTCTATGTTTCATGGTAAGATATAATATGATTTGCGGAGTGTTATGTATTCCTCGCCTACACTTCAAATGAATGTGATTGCGACACTTCCTCGCTAGGAAATGGCGTTTGCAGATGTCTACGTATCGTAGCAGTAGAGTTCTAATGCTTCTTAAAACGCGATATCGCATCTCATTTCTATGTTTCATGGTAAGATATAATATGATTTGCGAAGTGTTATGTATTCCTCGTCTACACATCAAATGAATGTAAATGCGACACTTTCTTGCAAGGAAATAGCGTTTGCAGATGTCTACGTATCGGAGCAATGGATTTCTGCTGCTTCTTAAAACGCGATATCGCATCTCATTTCTATGTTTCATGGTAAGATATAATATGAATTGCGAAGTGTCATGTATTCCTCGTCTACACTTCAAATGAATGTAAATGCGACACTTCCCTGCAAGCAAATAGCGTTTGCAAATGTCTACGTATCGTAGCAATAGAGTTCATATGATTCTTAAAATGCGATAACGGATATCATTTCTATGTTTCATGGTAAGATATAATATGATTTGCGAAGTGTTATGTATTTCTCGTCTACACTTCAAATGAATGTAAATGCGACACTTCCTTGCAAGGAAATAGCGTTTGCAGATGTCTACGTATCGAAGCAATAGAGTTCAAATGCTTCTTAAAACGAGATATTGCATCTCATATCTATGTTTCATGATAAGATATAATATGATTTGCGAAGTGTTATGTATTCCTCGTCTACACATCAAATGAATGTAAATGCGACACTTCCTTGTAAGGAAATAGCGTTTGCAGATGTCTACGTATCGTAGCAATAGAGTTCTTATGATTCTTAAAACGCGATATCGCATCTCATTTCTATGTTTCATGGTAAGATATTATATGATTTGCGAAGTGTCATGTATTCCTCGTCAACACTTCAAATCAATGTAAATGCGACACTTCCTTGCAAGGAAATAGCGTTTGCAGATGTCTACGTATCGTAGCAATAGAGTTCTTATGATTCTTAAAACGCGATATCGCATCTCATTTCTATGTTTCATGGTAAGGTATAATATTATTTGCGAAGTGTTATGTATACGTCGTCTACACTTCAAATGAATGTAAATGCGACACTTTCTTGCAAGGAAATAGCGTTTGCAGATGTCTACGTATCGTAGCAATGGATTTCTGCTGCTTCTTTAAACGCGATATCGCATCTCATTTCTATGTTTCATGGTAAGGTATAATATGATTTGCGAAGTGTTATGTATTCCTCGTCTACCCTTCAAATGAATGTAAATGCGACACTTTCTTGCAAGGAAATAGCGTTTGCAGATGTCTACGTATCGTAGCAATGGATTTCTGATGCTTCTTAAAACGCGATGACGCATCTCGTTTCTATGTTTCATGGTAAGATATAATATGATTTGCGAAGTGTCATGTATTCCTCGTCCACGCTTCAAATGAATGTAAATGCGACACTTCCTTGCAAGGAAATAGCGTTTACAGATGTCTACGTATCGTAGCAATAGAGTTCTTATGATACTTAAAACGCGACATCGGATCTCATTTCTATGTTTCATCGTAAGATATAATATGATTTGCGAAGTGTTATGTATTCCTTGTCTACACTTCAAATGAATGTAAATGCGACACTTTCTTGCAAGGAAATAGCGTTTGCAGATGTCTACGTATCGTAGCAATGGATTTCTGCTGCTTCTTAAAACGCGATATCGCATCTCACTTCTATGTTTCATGGTAAGGTATAATATGATTTGCGGATTGTTATGTATTCCTCGTCTACACTTCAAATGAATGTAAATGCGACACTTCCTTGCTAGGAAATAGCGTTTCCAGATGTCTAGGTATCGTAGCAATAGAGTTCTTATGATTCTAAAAACGCGTTATAGCTTCTCATTTCTATGTTTCATGGTAAGATATAATATGATTTGCGAAGTGTTATGTATTCCTCGTCTACACTTCAAATGAATGTAAATGCGACACTTTCTTGCAAGGAAATAGCGTTTGCAGATGTCTACGAATCGTAGCAATAGAGTTCTAATGCTTCTTAAAACGCGATATCGCATCTCATTTCTATGTTTCATGGTAAGATATAATATGATTTGCGAAGTGTTATGTATTCCTTGTCTACACTTCAAATGAATGTAAATGCGACACTTCCTTGCAAGGAAATAGCTTCTGCAGATATCTAGGTATCGTAGCAATAGAGTTCTAATGCTTCTTAAAACGCGATATCGCATCTCATTTCTATGTTTCATGGTAAGATATAATATGATTTGCGAAGTGTCATGTATTCCTCGTCCACGCTTCAAATGAATGTAAATGCGACACTTCCTTGCAAGGAAATAGCGTCTGCAGATGTCTACGTATCGTAGCAATAGAGTTCTTATGATTCTTAAAACGCGATATCGGATCTCATTTCTATGTTTCATGGTAAGATATAATATGATTTGCGAAGTGTTATGTATTCCTCGTCTACACTTCAAATGAATGTAAATGCGACACTTTCTTGCAAGGAAATAGCGTTTGCAGATGTCTACGTATCGTAGCAATGGATTTCTGCTGCTTCTTAAAACGCGATATCGCATCTCACTTCTATGATTCATGGTAAGATATAATGTGATTTGCGAAGTGTCATGTATTCCTCGTCTACACTTCAAATGAATGTAAATGCGACACTTCGCTGCAAGGAAATAGCGTTTCCAGATGTCTACGTATCGTAGCAATAGAGTTCTTATGATTCTTAAAACGCGATATCGGATCTTATTTCTATGTTTCATGGTAAGGTATAATATGATTTGCGAAGTGTTATGTATTCCTCGTCTACACTTCAAATGAATGTAAATGCGACACTTTTTTGCAAGGAAATAGCGTTTGCAGATGTCTACGAATCGTAGTAATAGAGTTCTAATGCTTCTTAAAACGCGATATCGCATCTCATTTCTATGTTTCATGGTAAGATATAATATGATTTGCGAAGTGTTATGTATTCCTTGTCTACACTTCAAATGAATGTAAATGCGACACTTCCTTACTAGGAAATAGCGTCTGCAGATGTCTAGGTATCGTAGCAATAGAGTTCTAATGCTTCTTAAAACGCGATATCGCATCTCATTTCTATGTTTCATGGTAAGATATAATATGATTTGCGAAGTGTTATGCATTCCTCGTCTACGATTCAAATGAATGTAAATGCGACACTTTCTTGCAAGGAAATAGCGTTTGCAGATGTCTACGTATCGTAGCAATGGATTTCTGATGCTTCTTAAAACGCGATAACGCATCTCATTTCTATGTTTCATGGTAAGATATAATATGATTTGCGAAGTGTCATGTATTCCACATCCAGGCTTCAAATGAATGTAAATGCGACACTTCCTTGCAAGGAAATAGCGTTTGCAGATGTCTACGTATCGTAGCAATAGAGTTCTTATGATCCTTAAAACGCGATATTGGATCTCATTTCTATGTTTCATGGTAAGATATAATATGATTTGCGAAGTGTCATGTATTCCTCGTCTACACTTCAAATGAATATAAATGCGACACTTCCCTGCAAGGTAATAGCGTTTGCAGATGTCTACGTATCGTAGCAATAGAGTTCTTATGATTCTTAAAACGCGATATCGGATCTTATTTCTATGTTTCATGGTAAGGTATAATATGATTTGCGAAGTGTTATGTATTCCTCGTCTACACATCAACTAAATGTAAATGCGCACTTCCTTGCAAGGAAATAGCGTTTGCAGATGTCTACGTATCGAAGCAATAGAGTTCAAATGCTTCTTAAAACGAGATATTGCATCTCATATCTATGTTTCATGATACGATATAATATTCATTGCGAAGTGTTATGCATTCCTCGTCTACGATTCAAATGAATGTAAATGCAACACTTCCTTGCAAGGAAATAGCGTTTGCAGATGTCTACGTATAGTAGCAATAGAGTTCTTATGATTCTTAAAACGCGATATCGGATCTCATTTCTATGTTTCATGGTAAGATATAATATGATTTGCGAAGTGTTATGTATTCCTCGTTCACACTTCAAATGAATGTAAATGCGACACTTTCTTGCAAGGAAATAGCGTTTGCAGATGTCTACGTATCGTAGCAATGGATTTCTGATGCTTCTTAAAACGCAATATCGCATCTCACTTCTATGATTCATGGTAAGATATAATATGATTTGCGAAGTGTCATGTATTCCTCGTCTACACTTCAAATGAATGTAAATGCGACACTTCCCTGCATGGAAATAGCGTTTGCAGATGTCTACGTATCGTAGCAATAGAGTTCTTATGATTCTTAAAACGCGATATCGCCTCTCATTCCTATGTTTCATGGTAAGATATAATATGATTTGCGAAGTGTCATGTATTCCTCGTCCACGCTTCAAATGAATGTGAATGCGACACTTCCCTGCTAGGAAATAGCGTCTGCAGATGTCTACGTATCCTAGCAATAGATTTCTAATGCTTCTTAAAACGCGATAACGCATCTCATTTCTATGTTTCATGGTAAGATATAATATGATTTGCGAAGTGTCATGTATTCCTCGTCCGCGCTTCAAATGAATGTAAATGCGACACTTCCTTGCAAGGAAATAGCGTTTGCAGATGTCTACGTATCGTAGCAATAGAGTTCTTATGATTCTTAAAACGAGATATTGCATCTCATATCTATGTTTCGTGGTAAGATATAATATTCATTGCGAAGTCTTATGCATTCCTCGTCTACGATTCAAATGAATGTAAATGCGACACTTCCTTGCAAGGAAATAGCGTTTGCAGATGTCTGCGTAACGTAGCAATAGAGTTCTTATGATTCTTAAATCGCGATATTGCATCTCATTTCTATGTTTCATGGTACGATTCAAATGAATGTAAATGCGACACTTCCTTGTTAGTAAATAGCGCTTGCAGATGTCTACTTATCGAAGCAATAGATTTCAAATGCTTCTTAAAACGAGATATTGCATCTCATATCTATGTTTCATGATAAGATATGATATTCATTGCGAAGTGTTATGCATTGCTCGTCTACGATACAAATGAATGTTAATGCGACACTTCCTTGCAAGGAAATTGCGTTTGCAGATTTCTACGTTTCGTAGCAATAGAGTTCTTATGATTCTTAAAACGCGATATCGCATCTCATTTCTATGTTTCATGATAAGAAATAATATTCGTTGCGAAGTGTTATGCATTCCTCGTCTACGATTCAAATGAATGTAAATGCGACACTTCCTTGCAAGGAAATAGCGTTTGCAGATGTCTACGTATCGTAGCAATAGAGTTCTTATGACTCTTAAAACGCGATATCGCATCTCATTTCTATGTTTCATGGTAAGATATAATATGATTTGCGAAGTGTTATGTAGTCCTCGTCTACACTTCAAATGAATGTAAATGCGACACTTCGTTGCTAGGAAATAGCGTTTGCAGATGTCTACGTATCGAAGCAATAGAGTTCAAAAGCTTCTTAAAACAAGATATCGCATCTCATTTCTATGTTTCATGATAAGATGTAATATTCATTGCGAAGTGTTATGTATTCTTCGCCTACACTTCAAATGAATGTAAATGCGACACTTACTTGCTAGGAAATAGCGTTTGCAGATGTCTACGTATCGAAGCAATAGAGTTCAAATGCTTCTAAAAAAAGAGATATTGCATCTCTTATCTATGTTTCATGGTAAGATATAATATGATTTGCGAAGTGTCATGTATTCCTCGTCTACACTTCAAATGAATGCAAATGCGACACTTCCTCGCTAGGAAATAGCGTCCGCAAATGTCTACCTATCGTAGCAATAGAGTTCTAATGCTTCTTAAAACGCGATATCGCATCTCATTTCTATGTTTCATGGTAAGATATAATATGATTTGCGAAGTGTCATGTATTCCTCGTCTACACTTCAAATGAATGTAAATGCGACACTTCCTCGCTAGGAAATAGCGTCCGCAAATGTCTACCTATCGTAGCAATAGAGTTCTAATGCTTCTTAAAACGCGATATCGCATCTCATTTCTATGTTTCATGGTAAGATATAATATGATTTGCGAAGTGTCATGTTTTCCTCGTCTACACTTCAAATGAATGTAAATGCGACACTTCCTTGCAGGGAAATAGCGTCTGCAGATGTCTAGGTATCGTAGCAATAGAGTTCTTATGATTCTTAAAACGCGATATCGCAACTCATTTCCATGTTTCATGGTAAGATATAATATGATTTGCGAAGTGTTATGTATTCCTCGTCTACACTGCAAACGAATGTAAATGCGACACTTCCTTGCAAGGAAATAGCGTTTGCAAATTTCTACCTATCGTACCAATAGTGTTCTAATGCTTCTTAAAACGCGATATCGAATCTCATTTCTATGTTTCATGATAAGATATAATATGATGTGCGAAGTGTTATGTATGCCTCGTCTGTACTTCAAATGAATGTAAATGCGACACTTCCTTGCAAGGAAATAGCGTTTGCAGATGTCCACGTATCGTAGCAATAGATTTCTGACGCTTCTTAAAACGCGATATCGCATCTCATTTCTATGTTTCATGGTAAGATATAATATGATTTGCGAAGTGTCATGTATTCCTCGTCTACACTTCAAATGAATGTAAATGCGACACTTCCTCGCTAGGAAATAGCGTCCGCAAATGTCTACCTATCGTAGCAATAGAGTTCTAATGCTTCTTAAAACGCGATATCGCATCTCATTTCTATGTTTCATGGTAAGATATAATATGATTTGCGAAGTGTCATGTTTTCCTCGTCTACACTTCAAATGAATGTAAATGCGACACTTCCTTACAGGGAAGTAGCATCTGCAGATGTCTAGGTATCGTAGCAATAGAGTTCTTATGATTCTTAAAACGCGATATCGCAACTCATTTCCATGTTTCATGGTAAGATATAATATGATTTGCGAAGTGTTATGTATTCCTCGTCTACACTGCAAACGAATGTAAATGCGACACTTCCTTGCAAGGAAATAGCGTTTGCAAATTTCTACCTATCGTACCAATAGTGTTCTAATGCTTCTTAAAACGCGATATCGAATCTCATTTCTATGTTTCATGGTAAGATATAATATGATGTGCGAAATGTTATGTATTCCTCGTCTGTACTTCAAATGAATGTAAATGCGACACTTCCTTGCAAGGAAATAGCGTTTGCAGATGTCTACGTATCGTAGCAATAGATTTCTGACGCTTCTTAAAACGAGATATCGCATCCCATTTCTATGTTTCATGGTAAGATATAATATGATTTGCGAAGTGTCATGTATTCCTCGTCTACACTTCAATTGAATGTAAATGCGACACTCCCTTGCAAGGAAATAGCGTTTGCAGATGTCTACGTATCGTAGCAATAGAGTTGAAATGCTTCTTAAAACGAGATATTGCATCTCATATCTATGTTTCATGATAAGATATAATATTCATTGCGAAGTGATATGCATTCCTCGTCTACGATTCAAATGAATGTAAATGCGACGCTTCCTTGCAAGGAAATAGCGTTTGCAGATGTCTGCGTATCGTAGCAATAGAGTTCTTATGATTCTTAAAACGCGATATCGCATCTCATTTCTATGTTTCATGATAAGATTTAATATTCGTTGCGAAGTGTTATGCATGCCTCGTCTACGATTCAAATGAATGTAAATGCGACACTTCCTTTCAAGGAAATAGCGTTTGCAGATGTCTACGTATCGTAGCAATAGAGTTCTTATATTCTTTGAACGCGATATCGCATCTCATTCCCATGTTTCATGGTAAGATATAATATGATTTGCGCAGTATCATGTATTCCTCGTCTACACTTCAAATGAATGTGAATGCGACACTTCCTCGCTAGGAAATGGCGTTTGCAGATGTCTACGTATCGTAGCAATAGATTTCTAATGCTTCTTAAAACGCGATATCGCATCTCATTTCTATGTTTAATGGTACGATGTAATATGATTTGCGAAGTGTTATCTATTCCTCGTCTACACTTCAAATGAATGTAAATGCGACACTTCCTTGCTAGTAAATAGCGCTTGCAGATGTCTACTTATCGAAGCAATAGAGTTCAAATGCTTCTTAAAACGAGATATTGCATCTCATATCTATGTTTCATGATAAGATATAATATTCATTGCGAAGTGTTATGCATTGCTCGTCTACGATACAAATGAATGTTAATGCGACACTTCCTTGCAAGGAAATTGCGTTTGCAGATTTCTACGTATCGTAGCAATAGAGTTCTAATGCTTCTTAAAACGCGATATCGCATCTCATTTCTATGTTTCATGGTAAGATATAATATGATTTGCGAAGTGTTATGTATTCCTCGTCTACACTTCAAATGAATGTGAATGCGACACTTGCTCGCTAGGAAATGGCGTTTGCAGATGTCTACGTATCGTAGCAATAGATTTCTAATGCTTCTTAAATAGCGATATCGCATCACATTTCTATGTTTCATGGTAAGATATAATATGATTTGCGAAGTGTTATGTAGTCCTCGCCTACACTTCAAATGAATGTAAATGCGACACTTTCTTGCTAGGAAAGAGCGTTTGCAGATGTCTACCTATCGTAGCAATAGAGTTCTAATGCTTCTTAAAACGCGATATCGCATCTTATTTCTATGTTACATAGTAAGATATAATATGATTTGCGAAGTGTTCTGTATTCCTCTTCTACACTTCAAATGAATGTAAATGCGACACTTCCTTGCAAGGAAATAGCGTTTGCAGATGTCTACGTATCGTAGGGATAGAGTTCTAATGCTTCTTAAAACGAGATATTGCATCTCATATCTATGTTTCATGATAAGATATAATATTCATTGCGAAGTGTTATGCATTCCTCGTCTACGATTCAAATCAATGTAAATGCGACACTTCCTTGTAAGGAAATTGCGTTTGCAGATGTCTACGTATCGTAGCAATAGAGTTCTTATGATTCTTAAAACGCGATATCGCATCTCATTTCTATGTTTCATGGTAAGATATAATATGATTTGCGAAGTGTTATGTAGTCCTCGTCTACACTTCAAATGAATGTAAATGCGACACTTCGTTGCTAGGAAATAGCGTTTGCAGATGTCTACGTATCGAAGCAATAGAGTTCAAATGCTTCTTAAAACGAGATATTGCATCTCTTATCTATGTCTCATGCTAAGATATCATATTCTTTGCGAAGTGTTATGCATTCCACGTCTACGTTTCAAATGAATGTAAATGCGACACTTCCTTGCAAGGAAATAGCGTTTGCAGATGTCTACGTATCGTAGCAATAGAGTTCCAATGCTTCTTAAAACGCGATATCGCATCTCATTTCTATGTTTCATGGTAAGATATGATATGATTTGCGAAGTGTTATGTATTCCTCGTCTACACTTCAAATGAATGTAAATGCGAGACTTCCTTGCAAGGAAATAGCGTTTGCAAATGTCTACATATCGTAGCAATGGTGTTCTAATGCTTCTTAAAACGCGATATCGCATCTCATTTCTATGTTTCATGGTAAGATATAATACGATTGGCGAAGTGTTATGTATTCCTCGTCTACACTTCAAATGAATGTAAATGCGACACTTCCTTGCTAGGAAATAGCGTTTGCAGATGTCTACGTATCGAAGCAATAGAGTTCAAATGCTTCTTAAAAAGAGATATTGCATCTCTTATCTATGTTTCATGATAAGATATAATATTCTTTGCGAAGTGTTATGCATTCCTCGTCTACGGTTCAAATGAATGTAAATGCGACACTTCCCTGCAAGGAAATAGCGTTTGCAGATGTCTACGTATCGTAGCAATAGTGTTCTTATGATTCTTAGAACGCGATATCGCATCTCATTCCCATGTTTCATGGTAAGATATAATATGATTTGCGAAGTGTTATGTATTCCTCGTTTGCACTTCAAATAAATGTAAATGCAACACTTCCTTGCAAGGAAATAGCGTATGCAGATGTCTACGTATCGTAGCAATAGAGTTCTTATGATTCTTAAATCGCGATATTGCATCTCATTTCTATGTTTCATGGTAAGATATAATATGAATTGCGAAGTATCATGTATTCCTCGTCTACACTTCAAATGAATGTAAATGCGACACATCCTTGCTAGGAAATAGCGTCTGCAGATGTCTAGGTATCGTAGCAGTAGAGTTCTAATGCTCCTTAAAACGCGATATCGCATCCCATTTCTATGTTTCATGGTAAGATGTAATATGATTTGCGAAGTGTCATGTATTCCACGTCTACACTTCAAATGAATGTAAATGCCACACTACCTTGCAAGGAAATAGCGTTTGCAGATGTCTACGTATCGAAGCAATAGAGTTCAAATGCTTCTTAAAACAAGATATCGCATCTCATTTCTATGCTTCATGATAAGATGTAATATTCATTGCGAAGTATTATGTATTCCTCGCATACACTTCAAATGAATGTAAATGCGACACTTCCTTGCTAGGAAATAGCGTTTCCAGATGTCTACATATCGAAGCAATAGATTTCAAATGCTTCTTAAAACGAGATATTGCATCTCATATCTATGTTTCTTGATAAGATATAATATTCATTGCGAAGTGTTATGCATTCCTCGTCTACGATTCAAATGAATGTAAATGCGACACTTCCTTGCAAGGAAATAGCGTTTGCAGATGTCTGAGTATCGTAGCAATAGAGTTCTTATGATTCTTAAATTGCGATATTGCATCTCATTTCTATGTTTCATGGTAGGATATAATATGATTTGCGAAGTGCTACGTATTCCTCGTCTACACTTCAAATGAATGTGAATGCGACACTTCCCTGCTAGGAAATAGCGTCTGCAGATGTCTACGTATCCTAGCAATAGATTTCTAATGCTTCTTAAAACGCGATATCGCATCTCATTTCTATGATTCATGGTAAGATATAATATGATTTGCGAAGTGTCATGTATTCCTCGTCTACACTTCAAATGAATGTAAATGCGACACTTCCCTGCATGGAAATAGCGTTTGCAGATGTCTACTCATCGTAGCAATGGATTTCTGATGCTTCTTAAAACGCGATAACGCATCTCATTTCTATGTTTCATGGTAAGATATAATATGATTTGCGAAGTGTCATGTATTCCTCGTCCACGCTTCAAATGAATGTAAATGCGACACTTCCTTGCAAGGAAATAGCGTTTGCAGATGTCTACGTATCGTAGCAATAGAGTTCTTATGATTCTTAAAACGCGATATCGGAACTCATTTCTATGTTTCATGGTAAGATATAATATGATTTGCGAAGTATCATGTATTCCTCGTCTACGATTCAAATGAATGTAAATGCGACACTTCCTTCCAAGGAAATAGCGTCTGCAGATGTCTAGGTATCGTAGCAATAGAGTTCTAATACTTCTTAAAACGCGATATCGCATCTCATTTCTATGTTTCATGATAAGATATAATATGATTTGCGAAGTGTTATGCATTCCTCGTCTACGATTCAAATGAATGTAAATGCGACACTCCCTTGCAAGGAAATAGCATTTGCAGATGTCTACGTATCGTAGCAATAGAGTTCAAATGCTTCTTAAAACGAGATATTGCATCTCATATCTATGTTTCGTGGTAAGATATAATATTCATTGCGAAGTCTTATGCATTCCTCGTCTACGATTCAAATGAATGTAAATGCGACACTTCCTTGCAAGGAAATAGCGTTTGCAGATGTCTGCGTAACGTAGCAATAGAGTTCTTATGATTCTTAAATCGCGATATTGCATCTCATTTCTATGTTTCATGGTACGATTCAAATGAATGTAAATGCGACACTTCCTTGCACGGAAATAGCGTCTGCAGATGTCTTGGTATCGTAGCAATAGAGTTCTAATGCCTTCTTAAAACGCGATATCGCATCTCATTTCTATATTTCATGGTAAGATATAATATGATTTGCAAAGTGTTATGCATTCATCGTCTACACTTCAAATGAATGTAAATACGACACTTCCTTGTTAGTAAATAGCGCTTGCAGATGTCTACTTATCGAAGCAATAGATTTCAAATGCTTCTTTAAAACGAGATATTGCATCTCATATCTATGTTTCATGATAAGATATGATATTCATTGCGAAGTGTTATGCATTGCTCGCCTACGATACAAATGAATGTTAATGCGACACTTCCTTGCAAGGAAATTGCGTTTGCAGATTTCTACGTTTCGTAGCAATAGAGTTCTTATGATTCTTAAAACGCGATATCGCATCTCATTTCTATGTTTCATGGTAAGATATAATATTCATTGCGAAGTGTTATGCATTCCTCGTCTACGATTCAAATGAATGTAAATGCGACACTTCCTTGCAAGGAAATAGTGTTTGCAGATGTCTGCGTATCGTAGCAATAGAGTTCTTATGATTCTTAAAACGCGATATCTCATCTCATTTCTATGCTTCATGATAAGATTTAATATTCGTTGCGAAGTGTTATGCATGCCTCGTCTATGAATCAAATGAATGTAAATGCGACACTTCCTTTCAAGGAAATAGCGTTTGCAGATGTCTACGTATCGTAGCAATAGAGTTCTTATATTCTTAGAACGCGATATCGCATCTCATTCCCATGTTTCATGGTAAGATATAATATGATTTGCGCAGTATCATGTATTCCTCGTCTACACTTCAAATGAATGTGAATGCGACACTTCCTCGCTAGGAAATGGCGTTTGCAGATGTCTACGTATCGTAGCAATAGATTTCTAATGCTTCTTAAAACGCGATATCGCATCTCATTTCTATGTTTAATGGTACGATGTAATATGATTTGCGAAGTGTTATCTATTCCTCGTCTACACTTCAAATGAGTGTAAATGCGACACTTCCTTGCTAGTAAGTAGCGCTTGCAGATGTCTACTTATCGAAGCAATAGAGTTCAAATGCTTCTTAAAACGAGATATTGCATCTCATATCTATGTTTCATGATAAGATATAATATTCATTGCGAAGTGATATGCATTCCTCGTCTACGATTCAAATGAATGTAAATGCGACACTTCCTTGCAAGGAAATAGTGTTTGCAGATGTCTGCGTATCGTAGCAATAGAGTTCTTATGATTCTTAAAACGCGATATCGCATCTCATTTCTATGTTTCATGATAAGATTTAATATTCGTTGCGAAGTGTTATGCATGCCTCGTCTATGATTCAAATGAATGTAAATGCGACACTTCCTTTCAAGGAATAGCGTTTGCAGATGTCTACGTATCGTAGCAATAGAGTTCTTATATTCTTAGAACGCGATATCGCAACTCATTTCTATGTTTCATGGTAAGATATAATATGATTTGCGAAGTGTCATGTATTCCTCGTCTACACTTCAAATGAATGTAAATGCGACACTTCCCTGCATGGAAATAGCGTTTGCAGATGTCTACTCATCGTAGCAATGGATTTCTGATGCTTCTTAAAACGCGATAACGCATCTCATTTCTATGTTTCATGGTAAGATATAATATGATTTGCGAAGTGTCATGTATTCCTCGTCCACGCTTCAAATGAATGTAAATGCGACACTTCCTTGCAAGGAAATAGCGTTTGCAGATGTCTACGTATCGTAGCAATAGAGTTCTTATGATTCTTAAAACGCGATATCGGAACTCATTTCTATGTTTCATGGTAAGATATAATATGATTTGCGAAGTGTTATGTATTCCTCGTCTACACTTCAAATGAATGTAAATGAGACACTTTCTTGCAGGGAAATAGCGTTTGCAGATGTCTACGTATCGTAGCAATGGATTTCTGATGCTTCTTAAAACGCGATATCGCATCTCATTTCTATGATTCATGGTAAGATATAATATGATTTGCGAAGTGTCATGTATTCCTCGTCCACGCTTCAAATGAATGTAAATGCGACACTTCCTTCCAAGGAAATAGCGTCTGCAGATGTCTAGGTATCGTAGCAATAGAGTTCTTATGATTCTTAAAACGCGATATCGCATCTCATTTCTATGTTTAATGGTAAGATGTAATATGATTTGCGAAGTGTTATCTATTCCTCGTCTACACATCAAATGAATGTAAATGCGACACTTCCTTGCTAGGAAATAGCGTCTGCAGATGTCTAGGTATCGTAGCAATAGAGTTCTAATGCTTCTTAAAACGCGATATCGCATCTCATTTCTATGTTTCATGGTAAGATATAATATGATTTGCGAAGTGTTATGTATTCCTCGTCTACACTTCAAATGAATGTAAATGCGACACTTTCTTGCTAGTAAATAGCGCTTGCAGATGTCTACTTATCGAAGCAATAGAGTTCAAATGCTTCTTAAAACGAGATATTGCATCTCATATCTATGTTTCATGATAAGATATAATATTCATTGCGAAGTGTTATGCATTGCTCGTCTACGATACAAATGAATGTTAATGCGACACTTCCTTGCAAAGAAATTGCGTTTGCAGATTTCTACGTATCGTAGCAATAGAGTTCTTATGATTCTTAAAACGCGATATCGCATCTCATTTCTATGTTTCATGGTAAGATATAATATGATTTGCGAAGTGTTATGTATTCCTCGTCTACACTTCAAATGAATGTGAATGCGACACTTGCTCGCTAGGAAATGGCGTTTGCAGATGTCTACGTATCGTAGCAATAGATTTCTAATGCTTCTTAAATAGCGATATCGCATCACATTTCTATGTTTCATGGTAAGATATAATATGATTTGCGAAGTGTTATGTAGTCCTCGCCTACACTTCAAATGAATGTAAATGCGACACTTCCTTGCTAGGAAAGAGCGTTTGCAGATGTCTACCTATCGTAGCAATAGAGTTCTAATGCTTCTTAAAACGCGAAATCGCATCTTATTTCTATGTTACATAGTAATATATAATATGATTTGCGAAGTGTTATGTATTCCTCATCTACACTTCAAATGAATGTAAATGCGACACTTCCTTGCAAGGAAATAGCGTTTGCAGATGTCTACGTATCGTAGGGATAGAGTTCTAATGCTTCTTAAAACGAGATATTGCATCTCATATCTATGTTTCATGATAAGATATAATATTCATTGCGAAGTGTTATGCATTCCTCGTCTACGATTCAAACCAATGTAAAATGCGACACTTCCTTGTAAGGAAATTGCGTTTGCAGATGTCTACGTATCGTAGCAATGGAGTTCTTATGATTCTTAAAACGCGATATCGCATCTCATTTCTATGTTTCATGGTAAGATATAATATGATTCGCGACGTATTATGTATTCCTCGTCTAAACTTCAAATGAATGTGAATGCGACACTTCCTCGCTAGAAATAGCGTTTGCAGATGTCTACGTATCGTAGCAATAGAATTCTAATGCTTCTTAAAACGCGATATCGCATCTCATTTCTATGTTTCATGGTAAGATATAATATGATTTGCGAAGTGTCATGTATTCCACGTCTACACTTCAAATGAATGTAAATGCGATACTACCTTGCAAGGAAATAGTGTTTGCAGATGTCTAGGTATCGTAGCAATAGAGTTCTAATGCTACTTAAAACGCGATATCGCATCTCATTTCTATGTTTCATGGTAAGATATAATATGATTTGCGAAGTGTTATGTATTCCTCGTCTACACTTCAAATGAATGTAAATGTGACACTACCTTGCTAGGAAATAGCGTCTGCAGATGTATAGGTATCGTAGCAAAAGAGTTCTAATGGCTCTTAAAACGCGATATCGCATCTCATTTCTATGTTTCATGGTAAGATATAATATGATTTGCGAAGTGTTATGTAGTCCTCGTCTACACTTCAAATGAATGTAAATGCGACACTTCGTTGCTAGGAAATAGCGTTTGCAGATGTCTACGTATCGAAGCAATAGAGGTCAAATGCTACTTAAAACGAGATATTGCATCTCTTATCTATGTCTCATGATAAGATATCATATTCTTTGCGAAGTGTTATGCATTCCTCGTCTACGATTCAAATGAATGTAAATGCGACACTACCTTGCAAGGAAATAGCGTTTCCAGATGTCTACGTATCGAAGCAATAGAGTTCAAACGCTTCTTAAAACGAGATATTGCATCTCATATCTATGTTCTTGATAAGATATAATATTCATTGCGAAGTGTTATGCATTCCTCGTCTACGTTTCAATTGAATGTAAATGCGACACTTCCTTGCAAGGAAATAGCGTTTGCAGATGTCTACGTATCGTAGCAATAGAATTCTAATGCTTCTTAAAACGCGATATCGCATCTCATTTCTATGTTTCATGGTAAGATGTAATATGATTTGCGGAGTGTTATGTATTCCTCGTCTACACTTCAAATGAATGTAAATGCGACTCTTCCTTGCAAGGAAATAGCGTTTGCAGATGTCTGAGTATCGTAGCAATAGAGTTCTTATGATTCTTAAATTGCGATATTGCATCTCATTTCTATGTTTCATGGTAGGATATAATATGATTTGCGAAGTGTTATGTATTCCTCGTCTACACTTCAAATGAATGTGAATGCGACACTTCCCTGCTAGGAAATAGCGTCTGCAGATGTCTACGTATCCTAGCAATAGATTTCTAATGCTTCTTAAAACGCGATATCGCATCTCATTTCTATGATTCATGGTAAGATATAATATGATTTGCGAAGTGTCATGTATTCCTCGTCTACATTTCAAATGAATGTAAATGCGACACTTCCCTGCATGGAAATAGCGTTTGCAGATGTCTACTCATCGTAGCAATGGATTTCTGATGCTTCTTAAAACGCGATAACGCATCTCATTTCTATGTTTCATGGTAAGATATAATATGATTTGCGAAGTGTCATGTATTCCTCGTCCACGCTTCAAATGAATGTAAATGCGACACTTCCTTGCAAGGAAATAGCGTTTGCAGATGTCTACGTATCGTAGCAATAGAGTTCTTATGATTCTTAAAACGCGATATCGGAACACATTTCTATGTTTCATGGTAAGATATAATATGATTTGCGAAGTATCATGTATTCCTCGTCTACGATTCAAATTGAATGTAAATGCGACACTTCCTTCCAAGGAAATAGCGTCTGCAGATGTCTAGGTATCGTAGCAATAGAGTTCTAATACTTCTTAAAACGCGATATCGCATCTCATTTCTATGTTTCATGATAAGATATAATATGATTTGCGAAGTGTTATGCATTCCTCGTCTACGATTCAAATGAATGTAAATGCGACACTCCCTTGCAAGGAAATAGCATTTGCAGATGTCTACGTATCGTAGCAATAGAGTTCAAATGCTTCTTAAAACGAGATATTGCATCTCATATCTATGTTTTCATGGTAAGATATAATATTCATTGCGAAGTCTTATGCATTCCTCGTCTACGATTCAAATGAATGTAAATGCGACACTTCCTTGCAAGGAAATAGCGTTTGCAGATGTCAGCGTAACGTAGCAATAGAGTTCTTATGATTCTTAAATCGCGATATTGCATCTCATTTCTATGTTTCATGGTAAGATATAATATGATTTGCGAAGTGTTATGTATTCCTCGTCTACACTTCAAATGAATGTAAATGCGACACTTTCTTGCAAGGAAATAGCGTTTGCTGATGTCTACGTATCGTAGCAATGGATTTCTGATGCTTCTTAAAACGCGATATCGGAACTCATTTCTATGTTTCATGGTAAGATATAATATGATTTGCGAAGTATCATGTATTCCTCGTCTACGATTCAAATGAATGTAAATGCGACACTTCCTTCCAAGGAAATAGCGTCTGCAGATGTCTAGGTATCGTAGCAATAGAGTTCTAATACTTCTTAAAACGCGATATCGCTTCTCATTTCTATGTTTCATGATAAGATATAATATGATTTGCGAAGTGTTATGCATTCCTCGTCTACGATTCAAATGAATGTAAATGCGACACTCCCTTGCAAGGAAATAGCATTTGCAGATGTCTACGTATCGTAGCAATAGAGTTCAAATGCTTCTTAAAACTAGATATTGCATCTCATATCTATGTTTCATGGTAAGATATAATATTCATTGCGAAGTCTTATGCATTCCTCGTCTACGATTCAAATGAATGTAAATGCGACACTTCCTTGCAAGGAAATAGCGTTTGCAGATGTCAGCGTAACGTAGCAATAGAGTTCTTATGATTCTTAAATCGCGATATTGCATCTCATTTCTATGTTTCATGGTAAGATATAATATGATTTGCGAAGTGTTATGTATTCCTCGTCTACACTTCAAATGAATGTAAATGCGACACTTTCTTGCAAGGAAATAGCGTTTGCTGATGTCTACGTATCGTAGCAATGGATTTCTGATGCTTCTTAAAACGCGATATCGCATCTCACTTCTATGATTCATGGTAAGATATAATATGATTTGCGAAGTGTCATGTATTCCTCGTCTACACTTCAAATGAATGTAAATGCGACACTTCCCTGCATGGAAATAGCGTTTGCAGATGTCTACTCATCGTAGCAATGGATTTCTGATGCTTCTTAAAACGCGATAACGCATCTCATTTCTATGTTTAATGGTAAGATATAATATGATTTGCGAAGTGTCATGTATTCCTCGTCCACGCTTCAAATGAATGTAAATGCGACACTTCCTTGCAAGGAAATAGCGTTTGCAGATGTCTACGTATCGTAGCAATAGAGTTCTTATGATTCTTAAAACGCGATATCGGAACTCATTTCTATGTTTCATGGTAAGATATAATATGATTTGCGAAGTGTTATGTATTCCTCGTCTACACTTCAAATGAATGTAAATGCGACACTTTCTTGCAGGGAAATAGCGTTTGCAGATGTCTACGTATCGTAGCAATGGATTTCTGATGCTTCTTAAAACGCGATATCGCATCTCATTTCTATGATTCATGGTAAGATATAATATGATTTGCGAAGTGTCATGTATTCCTCGTCCACGCTTCAAATGAATGTAAATGCGACACTTCCTTCCAAGGAAATAGCGTCTGCAGATGTCTAGGTATCGTAGCAATGGAGTTCTTATGATTCTTAAAACGCGATATCGCATCTCATTTCTATGTTTAATGGTAAGATGTAATATGATTTGCGAAGTGTTATCTATTCCTCGTCTACACTTCAAATGAATGTAAATGCGACACTTTCTTGCTAGTAAATAGCGCTTGCAGATGTCTACTTATCGAAGCAATAGAGTTCAAATGCTTCTTAAAACGAGATATTGCATCTCATATCTATGTTTCATGATAAGATATAATATTCATTGCGAAGTGTTATGCATTGCTCGTCTACGATACAAATGAATGTTAATGCGACACTTCCTTGCAAAGAAATTGCGTTTGCAGATTTCTACGTATCGTAGCAATAGAGTTCTTATGATTCTTAAAACGCGATATCGCATCTCATTTCTATGTTTCATGGTAAGATATAATATGATTTGCGAAGTGTTATGTATTCCTCGTCTACACTTCAAATGAATGTGAATGCGACACTTGCTCGCTAGGAAATGGCGTTTGCAGATGTCTACGTATCGTAGCAATAGATTTCTAATGCTTCTTAAATAGCGATATCGCATCACATTTCTATGTTTCATGGTAAGATATAATATGATTTGCGAAGTGTTATGTAGTCCTCGCCTACACTTCAAATGAATGTAAATGCGACACTTCCTTGCTAGGAAAGAGCGTTTGCAGATGTCTACCTATCGTAGCAATAGAGTTCTAATGCTTCTTAAAACGCGAAATCGCATCTTATTTCTATGTTACATAGTAATATATAATATGATTTGCGAAGTGTTATGTATTCCTCTTCTACACTTCAAATGAATGTAAATGCGACACTTCCTTGCAAGGAAATAGCGTTTGCAGATGTCTACGTATCGTAGGGATAGAGTTCTAATGCTTCTTAAAACGAGATATTGCATCTCATATCTATGTTTCATGATAAGATATAATATTCATTGCGAAGTGTTATGCATTCCTCGTCTACGATTCAAACCAATGTAAATGCGACACTTCCTTGTAAGGAAATTGCGTTTGCAGATGTCTACGTATCGTAGCAATGGAGTTCTTATGATTCTTAAAACGCGATATCGCATCTCATTTCTATGTTTCATGGTAAGATATAATATGATTCGCGACGAATTATGTATTCCTCGTCTAAACTTCAAATGAATGTGAATGCGACACTTCCTCGCTAGGAAATAGCGTTTGCAGATGTCTACGTATCGTAGCAATAGAATTCTAATGCTTCTTAAAACGCGATATCGCATCTCATTTCTATGTTTCATGGTAAGATATAATATGATTTGCGAAGTGTCATGTATTCCACGTCTACACTTCAAATGAATGTAAATGCGATACTACCTTGCAAGGAAATAGTGTTTGCAGATGTCTAGGTATCGTAGCAATAGAGTTCTAATGCTACTTAAAACGCGATATCGCATCTCATTTCTATGTTTCATGGTAAGATATAATATGATTTGCGAAGTGTTATGCATTCCTCGTCTACGGTTCAAATGAATGTAAATGCGACACTTCCTTGCAAGGAAATAGCGTTTGCAGATGTCTACGTATCGTAGCAATAGTGTTCTAATGCTTCTTAAAACGCGATATCGCATCTCATTTCTATGTTTCATGGTAAGATATAATATGATTGGCGAAGTGATATGTATTCCTCGTCTACACTTCAAATGAATGTAAATGCGACACTTCCTTGCTAGGAAATAGCGTTTGCAGATGTCTACGTATCGAAGCAATAGAGTTCAAATGCTTCTTAAAAAGAGATATTGCATCTCTTATCTATGTTTCATGATAAGATATAATATTCTTTGCGAAGTGTTATGCATTCCTCGTCTACGGTTCAAATGAATGTAAATGCGACACTTCCTTGCAAGGAAATAGCGTTTGCAGATGTCTACGTATCGTAGCAATAGTGTTCTTATGATTCTTAGAACGCGATATCGCATCTCATTCCCATGTTTCATGGTAAGATATAATATGATTTGCGAAGTGTTATGTATTCCTCGTTTGCACTTCAAATGAATGTAAATGCAACAATTCCTTGCAAGGAAATAGCGTATGCAGATGTCTACGTATCGTAGCAATAGAGTTCTTATGATTCTTAAATCGCGATATTGCATCTCATTTCTATGTTTCATGGTAAGATATAATACGATTTGCGAAGTATCATGTATTCCTCGTCTACACTTCAAATGAATGTAACTGCGACACATCCTTGCTAGGAAATAGCGTCTGCAGATGTCTAGGTATCGTAGCAGTAGAGTTCTAATGCTTCTTAAAACGCGATATCGCATCCCATTTCTATGTTTCATGGTAAGATGTAATATGATTTGCGAAGTGTCACGTATTCCACGTCTACACTTCAAACGAATGTAAATGCGACACTACCTTGCAAGGAAATAGCGTCTGCAGATGTATAGGTATCGTAGCAAAAGAGTTCTAATGGCTCTTAAAACGCGATATCGCATCTCATTTCTATGTTTCATGGTAAGATATAATATGATTTGCGAAGTGTTATGTAGTCCTCGTCTACACTTCAAATGAATGTAAATGCGACACTTCGTTGCTAGGAAATAGCGTTTGCAGATGTCTACGTATCGAAGCAATAGTGTTCAAATGCTTCTTAAAACGAGATATTGCATCTCTTATCTATGTCTCATGATAAGATATCATATTCTTTGCGAAGTGTTATGCATTCCTCGTCTACGATTCAAATGAATGTAAATGCGACACTACCTTGCAAGGAAATAGCGTTTCCAGATGTCTACGTATCGAAGCAATAGAGTTCAAACGCTTCTTAAAACGAGATATTGCATCTCATATCTATGTTTCTTGATAAGATATAATATTCATTGCGAAGTGTTATGCATTCCTCGTCTACGTTTCAATTGAATGTAAATGCGACACTTCCTTGCAAGGAAATAGCGTTTGCAGATGTCTACGTATCGTAGCAATAGAGTTCAAATGCTTCTTAAAACTAGATATTGCATCTCATATCTATGTTTCATGGTAAGATATAATATTCATTGCGAAGTCTTATGCATTCCTCGTCTACGATTCAAATGAATGTAAATGCGACACTTCCTTGCAAGGAAATAGCGTTTGCAGATGTCAGCGTAACGTAGCAATAGAGTTCTTATGATTCTTAAATCGCGATATTGCATCTCATTTCTATGTTTCATGGTAAGATATAATATGATTTGCGAAGTGTTATGTATTCCTCGTCTACACTTCAAATGAATGTAAATGCGACACTTTCTTGCAAGGAAATAGCGTTTGCTGATGTCTACGTATCGTAGCAATGGATTTCTGATGCTTCTTAAAACGCGATATCGCATCTCACTTCTATGATTCATGGTAAGATATAATATGATTTGCGAAGTGTCATGTATTCCTCGTCTACACTTCAAATGAATGTAAATGCGACACTTCCCTGCATGGAAATAGCGTTTGCAGATGTCTACTCATCGTAGCAATGGATTTCTGATGCTTCTTAAAACGCAATAACGCATCTCATTTCTATGTTTCGTGGTAAGATATAATATGATTTGCGAAGTGTCATGTATTCCTCGTCCACGCTTCAAATGAATGTAAATGCGACACTTCCTTGCAAGGAAATAGCGTTTGCAGATGTCTACGTATCGTAGCAATAGAGTTCTTATGATTCTTAAAACGCGATATCGGAACTCATTTCTATGTTTCATGGTAAGATATAATATGATTTGCGAAGTGTTATGTATTCCTCGTCTACACTTCAAATGAATGTAAATGCGACACTTTCTTGCAGGGAAATAGCGTTTGCAGATGTCTACGTATCGTAGCAATGGATTTCTGATGCTTCTTAAAACGCGATATCGCATCTCATTTCTATGTTTAATGGTAAGATGTAATATGATTTGCGAAGTGTTATCTATTCCTCGTCTACACTTCAAATGAATGTAAATGCGACACTTTCTTGCTAGTAAATAGCGCTTGCAGATGTCTACTTATCGAAGCAATAGAGTTCAAATGCTTCTTAAAACGAGATATTGCATCTCATATCTATGTTTCATGATAAGATATAATATTCATTGCGAAGTGTTATGCATTGCTCGTCTACGATACAAATGAATGTTAATGCGACACTTCCTTGCAAAGAAATTGCGTTTGCAGATTTCTACGTATCGTAGCAATAGAGTTCTTATGATTCTTAAAACGCGATATCGCATCTCATTTCTATGTTTCATGGTAAGATATAATATGATTTGCGAAGTGTTATGTATTCCTCGTCTACACTTCAAATGAATGTGAATGCGACACTTGCTCGCTAGGAAATGGCGTTTGCAGATGTCTACGTATCGTAGCAATAGATTTCTAATGCTTCTTAAATAGCGATATCGCATCACATTTCTATGTTTCATGGTAAGATATAATATGATTTGCGAAGTGTTATGTAGTCCTCGCCTACACTTCAAATGAATGTAAATGCGACACTTCCTTGCTAGGAAAGAGCGTTTGCAGATGTCTACCTATCGTAGCAATAGAGTTCTAATGCTTCTTAAAACGCGAAATCGCATCTTATTTCTATGTTACATAGTAATATATAATATGATTTGCGAAGTGTTATGTATTCCTCTTCTACACTTCAAATGAATGTAAATGCGACACTTCCTTGCAAGGAAATAGCGTTTGCAGATGTCTACGTATCGTAGGGATAGAGTTCTAATGCTTCTTAAAACGAGATATTGCATCTCATATCTATGTTTCATGATAAGATATAATATTCATTGCGAAGTGTTATGCATTCCTCGTCTACGATTCAAACCAATGTAAATGCGACACTTCCTTGTAAGGAAATTGCGTTTGCAGATGTCTACGTATCGTAGCAATGGAGTTCTTATGATTCTTAAAACGCGATATCGCATCTCATTTCTATGTTTCATGGTAAGATATAATATGATTCGCGACGTATTATGTATTCCTCGTCTAAACTTCAAATGAATGTGAATGCGACACTTCCTCGCTAGGAAATAGCGTTTGCAGATGTCTACGTATCGTAGCAATAGAATTCTAATGCTTCTTAAAACGCGATATCGCATCTCATTTCTATGTTTCATGGTAAGATATAATATGATTTGCGAAGTGTCATGTATTCCACGTCTACACTTCAAATGAATGTAAATGCGATACTACCTTGCAAGGAAATAGTGTTTGCAGATGTCTAGGTATCGTAGCAATAGAGTTCTAATGCTACTTAAAACGCGATATCGCATCTCATTTCTATGTTTCATGGTAAGATATAATATGATTTGCGAAGTGTTATGTATTCCTCGTCTACACTTCAAATGAATGTAAATGTGACACTACCTTGCTAGGAAATAGCGTCTGCAGATGTATAGGTATCGTAGCAAAAGAGTTCTAATGGCTCTTAAAACGCGATATCGCATCTCATTTCTATGTTTCATGGTAAGATATAATATGATTTGCGAAGTGTTATGTAGTCCTCGTCTACACTTCAAATGAATGTAAATGCGACACTTCGTTGCTAGGAAATAGCGTTTGCAAATGTCTACGTATCGAAGCAATAGAGGTCAAATGCTACTTAAAACGAGATATTGCATCTCTTATCTATGTCTCATGATAAGATATCATATTCTTTGCGAAGTGTTATGCATTCCTCGTCTACGATTCAAATGAATGTAAATGCGACACTACCTTGCAAGGAAATAGCGTTTCCAGATGTCTACGTATCGAAGCAATAGAGTTCAAACGCTTCTTAAAACGAGATATTGCATCTCATATCTATGTTTCTTGATAAGATATAATATTCATTGCGAAGTGTTATGCATTCCTCGTCTACGTTTCAATTGAATGTAAATGCGACACTTCCTTGCAAGGAAATAGCGTTTGCAGATGTCTACGTATCGTAGCAATAGAGTTCCAATGCTTCTTAAAACGCGATATCGCATCTCATTTCTATGTTTCATGGTAAGATATGATATGATTTGCGAAGTGTTATGTATTCCTCGTCTACACTTCAAATGAATGTAAATGCGAGACTTCCTTGCAAGGAAATAGCGTTTGCAAATGTCTACATATCGTAGCAATGGTGTTCTAATGCTTCTTAAAACGCGATATCGCATCTCATTTCTATGTTTCATGGTAAGATATAATATGATTGGCGAAGTGATATGTATTCCTCGTCTACACTTCAAATGAATGTAAATGCGACACTTCCTTGCTAGGAAATAGCGTTTGCAGATGTCTACGTATCGAAGCAATAGAGTTCAAATGCTTCTTAAAAAGAGATATTGCATCTCTTATCTATGTTTCATGATAAGATATAATATTCTTTGCGAAGTGTTATGCATTCCTCGTCTACGGTTCAAATGAATGTAAATGCGACACTTCCTTGCAAGGAAATAGCGTCTGCAGATGTCTACGTATCGTAGCAATAGTGTTCTTATGATTCTTAGAACGCGATATCGCATCTCATTCCCATGTTTCATGGTAAGATATAATATGATTTGCGAAGTGTTATGTATTCCTCGTTTGCACTTCAAATGAATGTAAATGCAACAATTCCTTGCAAGGAAATAGCGTATGCAGATGTCTACGTATCGTAGCAATAGAGTTCTTATGATTCTTAAATCGCGATATTGCATCTCATTTCTATGTTTCATGGTAAGATATAATATGATTTGCGAAGTATCATGTATTCCTCGTCTACACTTCAAATGAATGTAACTGCGACACATCCTTGCTAGGAAATAGCGTCTGCAGATGTCTAGGTATCGTAGCAGTAGAGTTCTAATGCTTCTTAAAACGCGATATCGCATCCCATTTCTATGTTTCATGGTAAGATGTAATATGATTTGCGAAGTGTCACGTATTCCACGTCTACACTTCAAACGAATGTAAATGCGACACTACCTTGCAAGGAAATAGCGTCTGCAGATGTATAGGTATCGTAGCAAAAGAGTTCTAATGGCTCTTAAAACGCGATATCGCATCTCATTTCTATGTTTCATGGTAAGATATAATATGATTTGCGAAGTGTTATGTAGTCCTCGTCTACACTTCAAATGAATGTAAATGCGACACTTCGTTGCTAGGAAATAGCGTTTGCAGATGTCTACGTATCGAAGCAATAGTGTTCAAATGCTTCTTAAAACGAGATATTGCATCTCTTATCTATGTCTCATGATAAGATATCATATTCTTTGCGAAGTGTTATGCATTCCTCGTCTACGATTCAAATGAATGTAAATGCGACACTACCTTGCAAGGAAATAGCGTTTCCAGATGTCTACGTATCGAAGCAATAGAGTTCAAACGCTTCTTAAAACGAGATATTGCATCTCATATCTATGTTTCTTGATAAGATATAATATTCATTGCGAAGTGTTATGCATTCCTCGTCTACATTTCAATTGAATGTAAATGCGACACTTCCTTGCAAGGAAATAGCGTTTGCAGATGTCTACGTATCGTAGCAATAGAGTTCCAATGCTTCTTAAAACGCGATATCGCATCTCATTTCTATGTTTCATGGTAAGATATGATATGATTTGCGAAGTGTTATGTATTCCTCGTCTACACTTCAAATGAATGTAAATGCGAGACTTCCTTGCAAGGAAATAGCGTTTGCAAATGTCTACGTATCGTAGCAATGGTGTTCTAATGCCTCTTAAAACGCGATATCGCATCTCATTTCTATGTTTTCATGGTAAGATATAATATGATTGGCGAAGTGTTATGTATTCCTCGTTTACACTTCAAATGAATGTAAATGCGACACTTCCTTGCTAGGAAATAGCGTTTGCAGATGTCTACGTATCGAAGCAATAGAGTTCAAATGCTTCTTAAAAAGAGATATTGCATCTCTTATCTATGTTTCATGATAAGATATAATATTCTTTGCGAAGTGTTATGCATTCCTCGTCTACGGTTCAAATGAATGTATATGCGACACTTCCTTGCAAGGAAATAGCGTTTGCAGATGTCTACGTATCGTAGCAATAGTGTTCTTGTGATTCTTAGAACGCGATATCGCATCTCATTCCCATGTTTCATGGTAAGATATAATATGATTTGCGAAGTGTTATGTATTCCTCGTTTGCACTTCAAATGAATGTAAATGCAACACTTCCTTGCAAGGAAATAGCGTATGCAGATGTCTACGTATCGTAGCAATAGAGTTCTTATGATTCTTAAATCGCGATATTGCATCTCATTTCTATGTTTCATGTTAAGATATAATATGATTTGCGAAGTATCATGTATTCCTCGTCTACACTTCAAATGAATGTAAATGCGACACATCCTTGCTAGGAAATAGCGTCTGCAGATGTCTAGGTATCGTAGCAGTAGAGTTCTAATGCTTCTTAAAACGCGATATCGCATCCCATTTCTATGTTTCATGGTAAGATGTAATATGATTTGCGAAGTGTCATGTATTCCACGTCTACACTTCAAACGAATGTAAATGCGACACTACCTTGCAAGGAAATAGCGTTTGCAGATGTCTACGTATCGAAGCAATAGGGTTCAAATGCTTCTTAAAACAAGATATCGCATCTCATTTCTATGCTTCATGATAAGATGTAATATTCATTGCGAAGTATTATGTATTCCTCGCATACACTTCAAATGAATGTAAATGCGACACTTCCTTGCTAGGAAATAGCGTTTCCAGATGTCTACGTATCGAAGCAATAGAGTTCAAATGCTTCTTAAAACGAGATATTGCATCTCATGTCTATGTTTCTTGATAAGATATAATATTCATTGCGAAGTGTTATGCATTCCTCGTCTACGATTCAAATGAATGTAAATGCGACACTTCCTTGCAAGGAAATAGCGTTTGCAGATGTCTACGTATCGTAGCAATAGAGTTCTAATGCTTCTTAAAACGCGATATCGCAACTCATTTCTATGTTTCATGGTAAGATATAATATGATTCGCGAAGTATTATGTATTCCTCGGCTACGCTTCAAATGAATGTAAATGCGACACTTCCTTGCAAGGAAATAGCGATTGCAGATGTCTACGTATCGTAGCAATAGAGTTCATATGATTCCTAAAACGCGATATCGCATCTCATTTCTATATTTCATGGTAAGATATAATATGATTTGCGAAGTGTTATGTATTCCTCGTCTACACTTCAAATGAATGTAAATGCGACACTTCCTTGCAAGGAAATAGCGATTGCAGATGTCTACGTATCGTAGCAATAGAGTTCATATGATTCCTAAAACGCGATATCGCATCTCATTTCTATGTTTCATGGTAAGATATAATATGATTTGCGAAGTATCACGTATTCCTCGTCTACACTTCAAATGAATGTAAATGCGACACTTTCTCGCTAGGAAATAGCGTATGCAGATATCTACGTATCGTAGCAATAGAGTTCATATGATAGTTAAAACGCGATATCGCATCTCATTTCTATGTTTCATGGTAAGATATAACATGATTTGCGAAGTGTTATGTATTCCTCGTCTACGATTCAAATGAATGTAAATGCGACACTTCCTTGCTAGGAAAGAGCGTTTGCAGATGTCTACCTATCGTAGCAATAGAGTTCTAATGCTTTTTAAAACGCGATATCGCATCTCATTTCTATGTTACATAGTAAGATATAATATGATTTGCGAAGTGTTATGTATTCCTCTTCTACACTTCAAATGAATGTAAATGCGACACTTCCTTGCTAGGAAATAGCGTTTGCAGATGTCTACGTATCGAAGCAATAGAGTTCAAATGTTTCTTAAAAAGAGATATTGCATCTCTTATCTATGTTTCATGATAAGATATAATATTCTTTGCGAAGTGTTATGCATTCCTCGTCTACGGTTCAAAGGAATGTAAATGCGACACCTCCTTGCAGGGAAATAGCGTTTGCAGATGTCTACGTATCGTAGCAATAGAGTTCTTATGATTCTTAGAACGCGATATCGCATCTCATTCCCATGTTTCATGGTAAGATATAATATGATTTGCGAAGTGTTATGTATTCCTCGTCTGCACTTCAAATGAATGTAAATGCGACACTTCCTTGCAAGGAAATAGCGTATGCAGATGTCTACGTATCGTAGCAATAGAGTTCTTATGATTCTTAAATCGCGATATCGCATCTCATTTCTATGTTTCATGGTAAGATATAATATGATTTGCGAAGTATCATGTATTCCTCGTCTACACTTCAAGTGAATGTGAATGCGACACTTCCTCGCTAGGAAATGGCGTTTGCAGATGTCTACGTATCGTAGCAATAGATTTCTAATGCTTCTTTAAACGCGATATCGCATCTCATTTCTATGTTTAATGGTAAGATATAATATGATTTGCGAAGTGTCATGTATTCCACGTCTACACTTCAAATGAACGTAAATGCGACACTACCTTGCAAGTAATTAGCGTTTGCAGATGTCTACGTATCGTAGCAATAGATTTGTAATGCTTCTTAAAACGCGATATCGCATCTCATTACTATGTTTCATGGTAAGGTATAATATGATTTGCGAAGTATCATGTATTCCTCGTCTACACTTCAAATGAATGTAAATGCGACACTTCCTTGCTAGGAAATAGCGTCTGCAGATGTCTAGTTATCGTAGCAATAGAGTTCTAATGCTTCTTAAAACGCGATATCGCATCCCATTTCTATGTTTCATGGTAAGATGTAATATGATTTGCGAAGTGTTATCTATTCCTCGTCTACACTTCAAATGAATGTAAATGCGACACTTCCTTGCTAGTAAATAGCGCTTTCAGATGTCTACTTATCGAAGCAATAGAGTTCAAATGCTTCTTAAAACTAGATATTGCATCTCGTATCTATGTTTCATGATAAGATATAATATTCATTGCGAAGTGTTATGCATTGCTCGTCTACGATACAAATGAATATTAATGCGACACTTCCTTGCAAGGAAATTGCGTTTGCAGTTGTCTACGTATCGAAGCAATAGAGTCCAAATCCTTCTTAAAAAAGAGATATTGCATCTCTTATCTATGTTTCATGGTAAGATATAATATGATTTGCGAAGTGTCATCTATTCCTCGTCTACACTTCAAATGAATGTAAATGCGACACTTCCTTGCACGGAAATAGCGATTGCAGATGTCTACGTATCGCAGCAATAGAGTTCATATGATTCCTAAAACGCGATATCGCATCTCATTTCTATGTTTCATGGTAAGATATAACATGATTTGCGAAGTGTTATGTATTCCTCGTCTACACTTCAAATGAATGTGAATGCGATACTTCCTCGCTAGGAAATAGCGTTTGCAGATGTCTACGTATCGTAGCAATAGCTTTCTAATGCTTCTTAAAGTGCGATATCGAATCTCATTTCTATGTTTCATGGTAAGATATAATATGATTTGCGAAGTGTTATGTATTCCTCGTCTACACTTCAAATGAAAGTAAATGCGACACTTCCTTGCTAGGAAATAGCGTTTGCAGATGTCTACGTATCGAAGCAATAGAGTTCTAATGCTTCTTAAAACGCGATATCGCATCTCATTTCCATGTTTCATGGTAAGATATAATATGATTTGCGAAGTGTTATGTATTCCTCGCCTACACTTTAAATGAATGTAAATGCGACACTTCTTTGCTAGGAAATAGCGTTTGCAAATGTCTACCTATCGTAGCAATAGTGTTCTAATGCTTCTTAAAACGCGATATCGCATCTCATTTCTATGTTTCATGGTAAGATATAATATGATTTGCGAAGTGTTATGTATTCCTCATCTACACTTCAAATGAATGTAAATGCGACACTACCTTGCTAGGAAATAGCGTCTGCAGATGTATAGGTATCGTAGCAATAGAGTTCTAATGGCTCTTAAAACACGATATCGCATCTCATTTCTATGTTTCATGGTAAGATATAATATGATTTGCGAAGTGTTATGTAGTCCTCGTCTACACTTCAAATGAATGTAAATGCGACACTTCGTTGCTAGGAAATAGCGTTTGCAGATGTCTACGTATCGAAGCAATAGAGTTCAAATGCTTCTTAAAACGAGATATTGCATCTCTTACCTATGTCTCATGATAAGATATTATATTCTTTGCGAAGTGTTATGCATTCCTCGTCTACGATTCAAATGAATGTAAATGCGACACTACCTTGCAAGGAAATAGCGTTTGCAGATGTCTACGTATCGAAGCAATAGAGTTCAAATGCTTCTTAAAACGAGATATTGCATCTCATATCTATGTTTCTTGATAAGATATAATATTCATTGCGAAGTGTTATGCATTCCTGTCTACGTTTCAAATGAATGTAAATGCGACACTTCCTTGCAAGGAAATAGCGTTTGCAGATGTCTGAGTATCGTAGCAATAGAGTTCATATGATTCCTAAAACGCGATATCGCATCTCATTTCTATATTTCATGGTAAGATATAATATGATTTGCGAAGTGTTATGTATTCCTCGTCTACACTTCAAATGAATGTAAATGCGACACTTCCTTGCAAGGAAATAGCGATTGCAGATGTCTACGTATCGTAGCAATAGAGTTCATATGATTCCTAAAACGCGATATCGCATCTCATTTCTATGTTTCATGGTAAGATATAACATGATTTGCGAAGTGTTATGTATTCCTCGTCTACACTTCAAATGAATGTGAATGCTATACTTCCTCGCTAGGAAATAGCGGTTGCAGATGTCTACGTATCGTAGCAATACCTTTCTAATGCTTCTTAAAACGCGATATCGAATCTCATTTCTATGTTTCATGGTAAGATATAATATGATTTGCGAAGTGTTATGTATTCCTCGTCTACACTTCAAATGAATGTAAATGCGACACTTCCTTGCTAGGAAATAGCGTCTGCAGATGTCTAGGTATCGTAGCAATAGAGTTCTAATGCTTCTTAAAACGCGATATCGCATCTCATTTCTATGTTTCATGGTAAGATATAATATGATTTGCGAAGTGTTATGTATTCCTCGTCTACACTTCAAATGAATGTAAATGCGACATTTCCTCGCTAGGAAATAGAGTCTGCAGATATCTAGGTATCGTAGCAATACAGTTCTAATGCTTCTTAAAACGCGATATCGCATCTCATTTCTATGTTTCATGGTAAGATATAATATGATTTGCGAAGTGTTACGTATTCCTCGTCTACACTTCAAATGAATGTAAATGCGACACTTCCTTGCAAGGAAATAGCGTTTGCAAATGTCTACCTATCGTAGCAATAGTGTTCTAATGCATCCTAAAACGCGATATCGCATCTCATTTCTATGTTTCATGGTAAGATATAATATGATTTGCGAGGTGTCATGTATTCCTCGTCTACACTTCAAATGAATGTAAATGCGACACTTCCTTGCAAGGAAATAGCGTTTGCAGATGTCTACGTATCGTAGCAATAGAGCTCTAATGCTTCTTAAAAGGCGATATCGCATCTCATTTCTATGTTTCATGGTAAGATATAATATGATTTGCGAAGTGTTATGTATTCCTCGTCTACACTTCAAATGAATATAAATGTGACACTTCCTTCCAAGGAATTAGCGTTTGCAGATGTCTACGTATCGTAGCAATAGAGTTCTTATGATTCTTAAAACGCGATATCGCATCTCATTTCTATGTTTCACGGTAAGATATAATATGATTTGAGAAGTAACATGTATTCCTCGTCTACACTTCAAATGAATGTAAATGCGACACTTCCTTGCAAGGAAATAGCGTTTGCAGATGTCTACGTATCGTAGCAATAGATTTCTAATGCTTCTTAAAACGCGATATCGCATCTCATTTCCATGTTTCATGGTAAGATATAATATGATTTGCGAAGTGTCATGTATTCCACGTCTACACTTCCAATGAATGTAAATGCGACACTTCCTTGCAAGGAAATAGCGTTTGCAGATGTCTACATATCGAAGCAATAGAGTTCAAATGCTTCTTAAAACGAGACATTGCATCTCATATCTATGTGTCATTATAAGATATAGTATTCATTGCGAAGTGTTATGCATTCCTAGTCTACGATTCAAATGAACGTAAATGCGACACTTCCTTCCAAGGAAATAGCGTTTGCAGAAGTCTACGTATCGTAGCAATAGTGTTCTTATGATTCTTAAAACGCGATATCGCATCTCATTTCTACGTTTCATGGTAAGATATAATATGATTTGCGAAGTGTCATGTATTCCTCGTCTACTCTTCAAATGAATGTAAATGCGACACTTCCTTACAAGGAAATAGCGTTTGCAGATGTCTACGTATCGAAGCAATAGAGTTCAAATGCTTCTTAAAACGAGATATTGCATCTCATATCTATGTTTCATGATAAGATATAATATGATTTGCGAAGTGTTATGTATTCCTCGTCTACACTTCAAATGAATGTAAATGCGACACTTCCTTGCAAGGAAATAGCGTTTGCAGATGTCTACGTATCGTAGCAATAGAGTTCATATGATTCTTAAAACGCGATATCGCATCTCATTTCTATGTTTCATGGTAAGATATAATATGATTTGCGAAGTGTTATGTATTCCTCGTCTACACTTCAAATGAATGTAAATGCGACACTTCCTTGCAAGGAAATAGCGTTTGCAGATGTCTACGTATCGCAGCAATGGATTTCTGATGCTTCTTAAAACGCGATATCGCATCTCATTTCTATGTTTCATGGTAAGATATAATATGATTTGCGAAGTGTCATGTATTCCTCGTCCACGCTTCAAATGAATGTAAATGCGACACTTCCTTGCAACGAAATAGCGTTTGCAGATGTCTGCGTATCGTAGCAGTAGAATTCTAATGCTTCTTAAAACGCGATATTGCATCTCATATCTATGTTTCATGATAAGATATAATATTCATTGCGAAGTGTTATGCTTTCCTCGTCTACGATTCAAATGAATGTAAATGCGACACTTCCTTGCAAGGAAATAGCGTTTGCAGATGTCTACGTATCGAAGCAATAGAGTTCAAATGCTTCATAAAACGAGATATTGCATCTCATATCTATGTTTCATGATAAGATATAATATTCATTGCGAAGTGTTATGCATTCCTCGTCTACGATTCAAAGGAATGTAAATGCGACACTTACTTCCAAGGTAATAGCGTTTGCAGTTGTCTACGTATCGAAGCAATAGAGTTCAAATGCTTCATAAAACGAGATATTGCATCTCATATCTATGTTTCATGATAAGATATAATATTCATTGCGAAGTGTTATGCTTTCCTCGTCTACGATTCAAATGAATGTAAATGCGACACTTCCTTGCAAGGAAATAGCGTTTGCAGATGTCTACGTATCGAAGCAATAGAGTTCAAATGCTTCATAAAACGAGATATTGCATCTCATATCTATGTTTCATGATAAGATATAATATTCATTGCGAAGTGTTATGCATTCCTCGTCTACGATTCAAAGGAATGTAAATGCGACACTTCCTTCCAAGGTAATAGCGTTTGCAGTTGTCTACGTATCGAAGCAATAGAGTTCAAATGCTTCATAAAACGAGATATTGCATCTCATATCTATGTTTCATGATAAGATATAATATTCATTGCGAAGTGTTATGCATTCCTCGTCTACGATTCAAATGAACGTAAATGCGACACTTCCTTGCAAGGAAATAGCGATTGCAGATGTCTACCTATCGTAGCAATAGTGTTCTAATGCATCCTAAAACGCGATATCGCATCTCATTTCTATGTTTCATGGTAAGATATAATATGATTTGCGAGGTGTCATGTATTCCTCGTCTACACTTCAAATGAATGTAAATGCGACACTTCCTTGCAAGGAAATAGCGTTTGCAGATGTCTACGTATCGTAGCAATAGAGCTCTAATGCTTCTTAAAAGGCGATATCGCATCTCATTTCTATGTTTCATGGTAAGATATAATATGATTTGCGAAGTGTTATGTATTCCTCGTCTACACTTCAAATGAATGTAAATGCGACACTTCCTTGCAAGGAAATAGCGTTTGCAAATGTCTACATATCGTAGCAATGGTGTTCTAATGCTTCTTAAAACGCGATATCGCATCTCATTTCTATGTTTCATGGTAATATATAATATGATTGGCGAAGTGTTATGTATTCCTCGTCTACACTTCAAATGAATGTAAATGCGACACTTCCTTGCAAGGAAATAGCGTTTGCAGATGTCTAGGTATCGTAGCAATACAGTTCTAATGCTTCTTAAAACGCGATATCGCATCTCATTTCTATGTTTCATGGTAAGATGTAATATGATTTGCGAAGTGTTATGTATTCCTCGTCTACACTTCAAATGAATGTAAATGCGACACTTCCTTGCTAGGAAAGAGCGTCCGCAGATGTCTAGGTATCGTAGCAATAGTGTTCTAATGCTTCTTAAAACGCGATATCGCATCTCATTTCTATGTTTCATGGTAAGATATAATATGATTTGCGAAGTGTTATGTATTCCTCGTCTACACTTCAAATGAATGTAAATGCGACACTTCCTTGCTAGGAAATAGCGTCTGCAGATGTCTAGGTATCGTAGCAATAGAGTTCTAAAGCTTCTTAAAACGCGATATCGCATCTCATTTCTATGTTTCATGGTAAGATATAATATGATTTGCGAAGTGTTATGTATTCCTCGTCTACACTTCAAATGAATGTAAATGCGACATTTCCTTGCTAGGAAATAGAGTCTGCAGATATCTAGGTATCGTAGCAATACAGTTCTAATGCTTCTTAAAACGCGATATCGCATCTCATTTCTATGTTTCATGGTAAGATATAATATGATTTGCGAAGTGTTACGTATTCCTCGTCTACACTTCAAATGAATGTAAATGCGACACTTCCTTGCAAGGAAATAGCGTTTGCAAATGTCTACCTATCGTAGCAATAGTGTTCTAATGCTTCCTAAAACGCGATATCGCATCTCATTTCTATGTTTCATGGTAAGATATAATATGATTTGCGAGGTGTCATGTATTCTTCGTCTACACTTCAAATGAATGTAAATGCGACACTTCCTTGCAAGGAAATAGCGTTTGCAGATGTCTAGGTATCGTAGCAATAGAGTTCTAATGCTTCTTAAAACGCGATATCGCATCTCATTTCTATGTTTCATGGTAAGATATAATATGATTTGCGAAGTGTTATGTATTCCTCGTCTACACTTCAAATGAATGTAAATGCGACACTTCCTTGCAAGGAAATAGCGTTTGCAGATGTCTGAGTATCGTAGCAATAGAGTTCATATGATTCCTAAAACGCGATATCGCATCTCATTTCTATATTTCATGGTAAGATATAATATGATTTGCGAAGTGTTATGTATTCCTCGTCTACACTTCAAATGAATGTAAATGCGACACTTCCTTGCAAGGAAATAGCGATTGCAGATGTCTACGTATCGTAGCAATAGAGTTCATATGATTCCTAAAACGCGATATCGCATCTCATTTCTATGTTTCATGGTAAGATATAACATGATTTGCGAAGTGTTATGTATTCCTCGTCTACACTTCAAATGAATGTGAATGCTATACTTCCTCGCTAGGAAATAGCGGTTGCAGATGTCTACGTATCGTAGCAATAGCTTTCTAATGCTTCTTAAAACGCGATATCGAATCTCATTTCTATGTTTCATGGTAAGATATAATATGATTTGCGAAGTGTTATGTATTCCTCGTCTACACTTCAAATGAATGTAAATGCGACACTTCCTCGCTAGGAAATAGCGTTTGCAGATGTCTACGTATCGAAGCAATAGAGTTCAAATGCTTCTTAAAACGCGATATCGCATCTCATTTCTATGTTTCATGGTAAGATATAATATGATTTGCGAAGTGTTATGTATTCCTCGTCTACACTTCAAATGAATGTAAATACGACACTACCTTGCTAGGAAATAGCGTCTGCAGATGTATAGGTATCGTAGCAATAGAGTTCTAATGGCTCTTAAAACGCGATATCGCATCTCATTTCTATGTTTCATGGTAAGATATAATATGATTGGCGAAGTGTTATGTATTCCTCGTCTACACTTCAAATGAATGTAAATGCGACACTTCCTTGCTAGGAAATAGCGTTTGCAGATGTCTACGTATCGAAGCAATAGAGTTCAAATGTTTCTTAAAAAGAGATATTGCATCTCTTATCTATGTTTCATGATAAGATATAATATTCTTTGCGAAGTGTTATGCATTCCTCGTCTACGGTTCAAAGGAATGTAAATGCGACACCTCCTTGCAGGGAAATAGCGTTTGCAGATGTCTACGTATCGTAGCAATAGAGTTCTTATGATTCTTAGAACGCGATATCGCATCTCATTCCCATGTTTCATGGTAAGATATAATATGATTTGCGAAGTGTTATGTATTCCTCGTCTGCACTTCAAATGAATGTAAATGCGACACTTCCTTGCAAGGAAATAGCGTATGCAGATGTCTACGTATCGTAGCAATAGAGTTCTTATGATTCTTAAATCGCGATATCGCATATCATTTCTATGTTTCATGGTAAGATATAATATGATTTGCGAAGTATCATGTATTCCTCGTCTACACTTCAAGTGAATGTGAATGCGACACTTCCTCGCTAGGAAATGGCGTTTGCAGATGTCTACGTATCGTAGCAATAGATTTCTAATGCTTCTTAAAACGCGATATCGCATCCCATTTCTATGTTTAATGGTAAGATATAATATGATTTGCGAAGTGTCATGTATTCCACGTCTACACTTCAAATGAACGTAAATGCGACACTACCTTGCAAGTAATTAGCGTTTGCAGATGTCTACGTATCGTAGCAATAGATTTGTAATGCTTCTTAAAACGCGATATCGCATCTCATTACTATGTTTCATGGTAAGGTATAATATGATTTGCGAAGTATCATGTATTCCTCGTCTACACTTCAAATGAATGTAAATGCGACACTTCCTTGCTAGGAAATAGCGTCTGCAGATGTCTAGTTATCGTAGCAATAGAGTTCTAATGCTTCTTAAAACGCGATATCGCATCCCATTTCTATGTTTCATGGTAAGATGTAATATGATTTGCGAAGTGCTTTCTATTCCTCGTCTACACTTCAAATGAATGTAAATGCGACACTTCCTTGCTAGTAAATAGCGCTTTCAGATGTCTACTTATCGAAGCAATAGAGTTCAAATGCTTCTTAAAACGAGATATTGCATCTCGTATCTATGTTTCATGATAAGATATGATATTCATTGCGAAGTGTTATGCATTGCTCGTCTACGATACAAATGAATATTAATGCGACACTTCCTTGCAAGGAAATTGCGTTTGCAGTTGTCTACGTATCGAAGCAATAGAGTCCAAATGCTTCTTAAAAAAGAGATATTGCATCTCTTATCTATGTTTCATGGTAAGATATAATATGATTTGCGAAGTGTCATGTATTCCTCGTCTACACTTCAAATGAATGTAAATGCGACACTTCCTTGCACGGAAATAGCGATTGCAGATGTCTACGTATCGCAGCAATAGAGTTCATATGATTCCTAAAACGCGATATCGCATCTCATTTCTATGTTTCATGGTAAGATATAACATGATTTGCGAAGTGTTATGTATTCCTCGTCTACACTTCAAATGAATATGAATGCGATACTTCCTCGCTAGGAAATAGCGTTTGCAGATGTCTACGTATCGTAGCAATAGCTTTCTAATGCTTCTTAAAGTGCGATATCGAATCACATTTCTATGTTTCATGGTAAGATATAATATGATTTGCGAAGTGTTATGTATTCCTCGTCTACACTTCAAATGGAAGTAAATGCGACACTTCCTTGCTAGGAAATAGCGTTTGCAGATGTCTACGTATCGAAGCAATAGAGTTCTAATGCTTCTTAAAACGCGATATCGCATCTCATTTCCATGTTTCATGGTAAGATATAATATGATTTGCGAAGTGTTATGTATTCCTCGCCTACACTTTAAATGAATGTAAATGCGACACTTCTTTGCTAGGAAATAGCGTTTGCAAATGTCTACCTATCGTAGCAATAGTGTTCTAATGCTTCTTAAAACGCGATATCGCATCTCATTTCTATGTTTCATGGTAAGATATAATATGATTTGCGAAGTGTTATGTATTCCTCGTCTACACTTCAAATGAATGTAAATGCGACACTACCTTGCTAGGAAATAGCGTCTGCAGATGTATAGGTATCGTAGCAATAGAGTTCTAATGCTTCTTAAAACGCGATATCGCATCTCATTTGTATGTTTCATGGTAAGATATAATATGATTTGCGAAGTGTTATGTATTCCTCGTCTACACTTCAAATGAATGTAAAAGCGACACTTCCTTGCTAGGAAATAGCGTCTGCAGATGTCTAGGTATCGTAGCAATAGAGTTCTAATGCTTCTTAAAACGCGATATCGCATCTCATTTCTATGTTTCATGGTAAGATATAATATGATTTGCGAAATGTTATGTATTCCTCGTCTACACTTCAAATGAATGTAAATGCGACACTTCCTTGCTAGGAAATAGCGTCTGCAGATGTCTAGGTATCGTAGCAATAGAGTTCTAATGCTTCTTAAAACGCGATATCGCATCTCATTTCTATGTTTCATGGTAAGATATAATATGATTTGCGAAATGTTATGTATTCCTCGTCTACACTTCAAATGAATGTAAATGCGACACTTCCTTGCAAGGAAATAGCGTTTGCTGATGTCTACGTATCGTAGCAATGGATTTCTGATGCTTCTTAAAACGCGATATCGCATCTCACTTCTATGATTCATGGTAAGATATAATATGATTTGCGAAGTGTCATGTATTCCTCGTCTACACTTCAAATGAATGTAAATGCGACACTTCCCTGCATGGAAATAGCGTTTGCAGATGTCTACTCATCGTAGCAATGGATTTCTGATGCTTCTTAAAACGCGATAACGCATCTCATTTCTATGTTTCATGGTAAGATATAATATGATTTGCGAAGTGTCATGTATTCCTCGTCCACGCTTCAAATGAATGTAAATGCGACACTTCCTTGCAAGGAAATAGCGTTTGCAGATGTCTACGTATCGTAGCAATAGAGTTCTTATGATTCTTAAAACGCGATATCGGAACTCATTTCTATGTTTCATGGTAAGATATAATATGATTTGCGAAGTGTTATGTATTCCTCGTCTACACTTCAAATGAATGTAAATGCGACACTTTCTTGCAAGGAAATAGCGTTTGCAGATGTCTACGTATCGTAGCAATGGATTTCTGATGCTTCTTAAAACGCGATATCGCATCTCATTTCTATGATTCATGGTAAGATATAATATGATTTGCGAAGTGTTATGTATTCCTCGTCTACACTTCAAATGTATGTAAATGCGACACTTCCTTGCTAGGAAATAGCGTTTCCAGATGTCTAGGTATCGTAGCAATAGTGTTCTTATGATCCTTAAAACGCGTTATAGAATCTCATTTCTATGTTTCATGGTAAGATATAATATGATTTGCGAAGTGTTATGTATTCCTCGTCTACACTTCAAATGAATGTAAATGCGACACTTTCTTGCAAGGAAATAGCGTTTGCAGATGTCTACGTATCGAAGCAATAGAGTTCAAATGCTTCTTAAAACGAGAAATTGCATCTCATATCTATGTTTCTTGATAAGATATAATATTCATTGCGAAGTGTTATGCATTCCTCGCCTACGTTTCAAATGAATGTAAATGCGACACTTCCTTGCAAGGAAATAGCGTTTGCAGATGTCTACGTATCGTAGCAATAGAGCTCTAATGCTTCTTAAAAGGCGATATCGCATCTCATTTCTATGTTTCATGGTAAGATATAATATGATTTGCGAAGTGTTATGTATTGCTCGTCTACACTTCAAATGGATGTAAATGCGACACTTCCTTGCAAGGAAATAGCGTTTGGAAATGTCTACATATCGTAGCAATGGTGTTCTAATGCTTCTTAAAACGCGATATCGCATCTCATTTCTATGTTTCATGGTAAGATATAATATGATTTGCGAAGTATCATGTATTCCTCGTCTACACTTCAAGTGAATGTGAATGCGACACTTCCTTGCTAGGAAATAGCGTTTGCAGACGTCTACGTATCGAAGCAATAGAGTTCAAATGCTTCTTAAAAAGAGATATTGCATCTCTTATCTATGTTTCATGATAAGATATAATATTCTTTGCGAAGTGTTTTGCATTCCTCTTCTACGGTTCAAACGAATGTAAATGCGACACTTCCTTGCAGGGAAATAGCGTTTGCAGATGTCTACGTATCGTAGCAATAGAGTCCTTATGATTCTTAGAACGCGATATCGCATCTCATTCCCATGTTTCATGGTAAGATATAATATGATTTGCGAAGTGTTATGTATTCCTCGTCTGCACTTCAAATGAATGTAAATGCGACACTTCCTTGCAAGGATATAGCGTATGCAGATGTCTACGTATCGTAGCAATATAGTTCTTATGATTATTAAATCGCGATATCGCATCTCATTTCTATGTTTCATGGTAAGATATAATATGATTTGCGAAGTGTTATGTGTTCCTCGTCTACACTTCAAATGAATGTAAATGCGACACTTCCTTGCTAGAAAATAGCGTCTGCAGATGTCTGGGTATCGTAGCAATAGAGTTCTAGTGCTTCTTAAAACGCGATATCGCATCTCATTTCTATGTTTCGTGGTAAGATATAATATGATTTGCGAAGTGTTATGTATTCCTCGTCTACACTTCAAATGAATGTAAATGCGACACTTCCTTGCTAGGAAATAGCGTTTGCAGATGTCTAGGTATCGTAGCAATAGAGTTCTTATGATTCTTAAAACGCGTTATCGCATCTCATTTCTATGTTTCATGGTAAGATATAATATGATTTGCGAAGTGTTATGTATTCCTCGTCTACACTTCAAATGAATGTAAATGCGACACTTTCTTGCAAGGAAATAGCGTTTGCTGATGTCTACGTATCGTAGCAATGGATTTCTGATGCTTCTTAAAACGCGATATCGCATCTCACTTCTATGATTCATGGTAAGATATAATATGATTTGCGAAGTGTTATGTATTCCTCGTCTACACTTCAAATGAATGTAAATGCGACACTTCCTTGCTAGGAAATAGCGTCTGCAGATGTCTAGGTATCGTAGCAATGGATTTCTGATGCTTCTTAAAACGCGATATCGCATCTCATTTCTATGATTCATGGTAAGATATAATATGATTTGCGAAGTGTCATGTATTCCTCGTCCACGCTTCAAATGAATGTAAATGCGACACTTCCTTGCAAGGAAATAGCGTTTGCAGATGTCTACGTATCGTAGCAATAGAGTTCTTATGATTCTTAAAACGCGATATCGGAACTCATTTCTATGTTTCATGGTAAGATATAATATGATTTGCGAAGTGTTATGTATTCCTCGTCTACACTTCAAATGTATGTAAATGCGACACTTCCTTGCTAGGAAATAGCGTTTCCAGATGTCTAGGTATCGTAGCAATAGTGTTCTTATGATCCTTAAAACGCGTTATAGAATCTCATTTCTATGTTTCATGGTAAGATATAATATGATTTGCGAAGTGTTATGTATTCCTCGTCTACACTTCAAATGAATGTAAATGCGACACTTTCTTGCAAGGAAATAGCGTTTGCAGATGTCTACGTATCGAAGCAATAGAGTTCAAATGCTTCTTTAAACGAGAAATTGCATCTCATATCTATGTTTCTTGATAAGATATAATATTCATTGCGAAGTGTTATGCATTCCTCGTCTACGTTTCAAATGAATGTAAATGCGACACTTCCTTGCAAGGAAATAGCGTTTGCAGATGTCTACATATCGTAGCAATGGTGTTCTAATGCTTCTTAAAAGGCGATATCGCATCTCATTTCTATGTTTCATGGTAAGATATAATATGATTTGCGAAGTGTTATGTATTCCTCGTCTACACTTCAAGTGAATGTGAATGCGACACTTCCTTGCTAGGAAATAGCGTTTGCAGACGTCTACGTATCGAAGCAATAGAGTTCAAATGCTTCTTAAAAAGAGATATTGCATCTCTTATCTATGTTTCATGATAAGATATAATATTCTTTGCGAAGTGTTTTGCATTCCTCTTCTACGGTTCAAACGAATGTAAATGCGACACTTCCTTGCAGGGAAATAGCGTTTGCAGATGTCTACGTATCGTAGCAATAGAGTCCTTATGATTCTTAGAACGCGATATCGCATCTCATTCCCATGTTTCATGGTAAGATATAATATGATTTGCGAAGTGTTATGTATTCCTCGTCTGCACTTCAAATGAATGTAAATGCGACACTTCCTTGCAAGGATATAGCGTATGCAGATGTCTACGTATCGTAGCAATATAGTTCTTATGATTCTTAAATCGCGATATCGCATCTCATTTCTATGTTTCATTGCAAGATATTATATGATTTGCGAAGTGTCTTGTATTCCTCGTCTACACTTCAAATGAATGTAAATGCAACACTTCCTTGCTAGGAAATAGCGTCTGCAGATGTCTAGGTATCGTAGCAATAGAGTTCTAATGCTTCTTAAAACGCGATATCGCATCTCATTTCTATGTTTCATGGTAAGATATAATATGATTTGCGAAGTGTTATGTGTTCCTCGTCTACACTTCAAATGAATGTAAATGCGACACTTCCTTGCTAGAAAATAGCGTCTGCAGATGTCTGGGTATCGTAGCAATAGAGTTCTAGTGCTTCTTAAAACGCGATATCGCATCTCATTTCTATGTTTCATGGTAAGATATAATATGATTTGCGAAGTGTTATGTATTCCTCGTCTACACTTCAAATGAATGTAAATGCGACACTTCCTTGCTAGGAAATAGCGTTTGCAGATGTCTAGGTATCGTAGCAATAGAGTTCTTATGATTCTTAAAACGCGTTATCGCATCTCATTTCTATGTTTCATGGTAAGATATAATATGATTTGCGAAGTGTTATGTATTCCTCGTCTACACTTCAAATGAATGTAAATGCGACACTTTCTTGCAAGGAAATAGCGTTTGCTGATGTCTACGTATCGTAGCAATGGATTTCTGATGCTTCTTAAAACGCGATTACGCATCTCACTTCTATGATACATGGTAAGATATAATATGATTTGCGAAGTGTCATGTATTCCTCGTCTACACTTCAAATGAATGTAAATGCGACACTTCCCTGCATGGAAATAGCGTTTGCAGATGTCTACGTATCGTAGCAATGGATTTCTGATGCTTCTTAAAACGCGATATCGCATCTCATTTCTATGATTCATGGTAAGATATAATATGATTTGCGAAGTGTCATGTATTCCTCGTCCACGCTTCAAATGAATGTAAATGCGGCACTTCCTTGCAAGGAAATAGCGTTTGCAGATGTCTACGTATCGTAGCAATGGATTTCTGCTGCTTCTTAAAACGCGATATCGCATTTCACTTCTATGATTCATGGTAAGATATAATATGATTTGCGAAGTGTCATGTATTCCTCGTCTACACTTCAAATAAATGTAAATGCGACACTTCCCTGCAAGGAAATAGCGTTTGCAGATGTCTACGTATCGTAGCAATAGAGTTCTTATGATTCTTAAAACGCGATATCGGATCTTATTTCTATGTTTCATGGTAAGATATAATATGATTTGCGAAGTGGTGTGTATTCCTCGTCTAGACTTCAAATGAAAGTAAATGCGACACTTCCCTGCAAGGAAATAGCGTTTGCAGATGTCTAGGTATCGTAGCAATACAGTTCTAATGCTTCTTAAAACGCGATATCGCATTTCATTTCTATGTTTCATGGTAAGATATAATATGATTTGCGAAGTGTTATGTATTCCTCGTCTACACTTCAAATGAATGTAAACGCGACATTTCCTTGCTAGGAAATAGCGTCTGCAGATATCTAGGTATCGTAGCAATACAGTTCTAATGCTTCTTAAAACGCGATATCGCATCTCATTTCTATGTTTCATGGTATGATATAATATGATTTGCGAAGTGTTATGTATTCCTCGTCTACACTTCAAATGAAAGTAAATGCGACACTTCCTTGCAAGGAAATAGCGTTTGCAAATGTCTACCTATCGTAGCAATAGTGTTCTAATGCTTCCTAAAACGCGATATCGCATCTCATTTCTATGTTTCATGGTAAGATATAATATGATTTGCGAAGTGTCATGTATTCCTCGTCTGCACTTCAAATGAATGTAAATGCGACACTTCCTTGCAAGGAAATAGCGTTTGCAGATGTCTAGGTATCGTAGCAATAGAGTTCTAATGCTTCTTAAAACGCGATATCGCATCTCATTTCTATGTTTCATGGTAAGATATAATATGATTTGCGAAGTGTTATGTATTCCTCGTCTACACTTCAAATGAATGTAAATGCGACACTTCCTTGCTAGGAAATAGCGTCTGCAGATGTCTAGGTATCGTAGCAATGGATTTCTGATGCTTCTTATAACGCGATATCGCATCTCATTTCTATGATTCATGGTAAGATATAATATGATTTGCGAAGTGTCATGTATTCCTCGTCCACGCTTCAAATGAATGTAAATGCGACACTTCCTTGCAAGGAAATAGCGTTTGCTGATGTCTACGTATCGTAGCAATGGATTTCTGATGCTTCTTAAAACGCGATATCGTATATCACTTCTATGATTCATGGTAAGATATAATTGGATTTGCGAAGTGTCATGTATTCCTCGTCTACACTTCAAATGAATGTAAATGCGACACTTCCCTGCATGGAAATAGCGTTTGCAGATGTATACTCATCGTAGCAATGGATTTCTGATGCTTCTTAAAACGCGATAACGCATCTCATTTCTATGTTTCATGGTAAGATATAATATGATTTGCGAAGTGTCATGTATTCCCCGTCCACGCTTCAAATGAATGTAAATGCGACACTTCCTTGCAAGGAAATAGCGTTTGCAGATGTCTACGTATCGTAGCAATAGAGTTCTTATGATTCTTAAAACGCGATATCGGAACTCATTTCTATGTTTCATGGTAAGATATAATATGATTTGCGAAGTGTAATGTATTCCTCGTCTACACTTCAAATGAATGTAAATGCGACACTACCTTGCTAGGAAATAGCGTCTGCAGATGTATAGGTATCGTAGCAATAGAGTTCTAATGGCTCTTAAAACGCGATATCGCATCTCATTTCTATGTTTCATGGTAAGATATAATATGATTTGCGAAGTGTTATGTAGTCCTCGTCTACACTTCAAATGAATGTAAATGCGACACTTCGTTGCTAGGAAATAGCGTTTGCAGATGTCTACGTATCGAAGCAATAGAGTTCAAATGCTTCTTAAAACGAGATATTGCATCTCTTACCTATGTCTCATGATAAGATATTATATTCTTTGCGAAGTGTTATGCATTCCTCGTCTACGATTCAAATGATTGTAAATGCGACACTACCTTGCAAGGAAATAGCGTTTGCAGATGTCTACGTATCGAAGCAATAGGGTTCAAATGCTTCTTAAAACGAGATATTGCATCTCATATCTATGTTTCTTGATAAGATATAATATTCATTGCGAAGTGTTATGCATTCCTCGTCTACGTTTCAAATGAATGTAAATGCGACACTTCCTTGCAAGGAAATAGCGTTTGCAGATGTCTACGTATCGTAGCAATAGAGCTCTAATGCTTCTTAAAAGGCGATATCGCATCTCATTTCTATGTTTCATGGTAAGATATAATATGATTTGCGAAGTGTTATGTATTCCTCGTCTACACTTCAAATGAATGTAAATGCGACACTTCCTTGCAAGGAAATAGCGTTTGCAAATGTCTACATATCGTAGCAATGGTGTTCTAATGCTTCTTAAAACGCGATATCGCATCTCATTTCTATGTTTCATGGTAAGATGTAATATGATTTGCGAAGTGTTATGTATTCCTCGTCTACACTTCAAATGAATGTAAATGCGACACTTCCTTGCTAGGAAAGAGCGTCCGCAGATGTCTAGGTATCGTAGCAATAGAGTTCTAATGCTTCTTAAAACGCGATATCGCATCTCATTTCTATGTTTCATGGTAAGATATAATATGATTTGCGAAGTGTCATGTATTCCTCGTCCACGCTTCAAATGAATGTAAATGCGGCACTTCCTTGCAAGGAAATAGCGTTTGCAGATGTCTACGTATCGTAGCAATGGATTTCTGCTGCTTCTTAAAACGCGATATCGCATTTCACTTCTATGATTCATGGTAAGATATAATATGATTTGCGAAGTGTCATGTATTCCTCGTCTACACTTCAAATGAATGTAAATGCGACACTTCCTTGCTAGGAAATAGCGTTTGCAGATGTCTAGGTATCGTAGCAATATAGTTCTTATGATTCTTAAATCGCGATATCGCATCTCATTTCTATGTTTCATTGCAAGATATTATATGATTTGCGAAGTGTCTTGTATTCCTCGTCTACACTTCAAATGAATGTAAATGCAACACTTCCTTGCCTGGAAATAGCGTCTGCAGATGTCTAGGTATCGTAGCAATAGAGTTCTAATGCTTCTTAAAACGCGATATCGCATCTCATTTCTATGTTTCATGGTAAGATATAATATGATTTGCGAAGTGTTATGTGTTCCTCGTCTACACTTCAAATGAATGTAAATGCGACACTTCCTTGCTAGAAAATAGCGTCTGCAGATGTCTGGGTATCGTAGCAATAGAGTTCTAGTGCTTCTTAAAACGCGATATCGCATCTCATTTCTATGTTTCATGGTAAGATATAATATGATTTGCGAAGTGTTATGTATTCCTCGTCTACACTTCAAATGAATGTAAATGCGACACTTCCTTGCTAGGAAATAGCGTTTGCAGATGTCTAGGTATCGTAGCAATAGAGTTCTTATGATTCTTAAAACGCGTTATCGCATCTCATTTCTATGTTTCATGGTAAGATATAATATGATTTGCGAAGTGTTATGTATTCCTCGTCTACACTTCAAATGAATGTAAATACGACACTTCCTTGCTAGGAAATAGCGTCTGCAGATGTCTAGGTATCGTAGCAATGGATTTCTGATGCTTCTTAAAACGCTATATCGCATCTCATTTCTATGATTCATGGTAAGATATAATATGATTTGCGAAGTGTCATGTATTCCTCGTCCACGCTTCAAATGAATGTAAATGCGACACTTCCTTGCAAGGAAATAGCGTTTGCTGATGTCTACGTATCGTAGCAATGGATTTCTGATGCTTCTTAAAACGCGATATCGCATCTCACTTCTATGATTCATGGTAAGATATAATATGATTTGCGAAGTGTCATGTATTCCTCGTCTACACTTCAAATGAATGTAAATGCGACACTTCCCTGCATGGAAATAGCGTTTGCAGATGTCTACTCATCGTAGCAATGGATTTCTGATGCTTCTTAGAACGCGATATCGCATCTCATTTCTATGATTCATGGTAAGATGTAATATGATTTGCGAAGTGTCATGTATTCCTCGTCCACGCTTCAAATGAATGTAAATGCGGCACTTCCTTGCAAGGAAATAGCGTTTGCAGATGTCTACGTATCGTAGCAATGGATTTCTGCTGCTTCTTAAAACGCGATATCGCATTTCACTTCTATGATTCATGGTAAGATATAATATGATTTGCGAAGTGTCACGTATTCCTCGTCTACACTTCAAATAAATGTAAATGCGACACTTCCCTGCAAGGAAATAGCGTTTGCAGATGTCTACGTATCGTAGCAATAGAGTTCTTATGATTCTTATAACGCGATATCGAATCTCATTCCTATGTTTCATGGTAAAATATAATATGATTTGCGAAGTGTCATGTATTTCTCGTCTACACTTCAAATGAATGTAAATGCGACACTTCTTTGCAAGGAAATAGCGTTTACAGATGTCTACGTATCGAAGCAATAGAGTTCAAATGCTTCTTAAAACGCGATATCGCATCTCATCTCTATGTTTCATGGTAAGATATAATATGATTTGCGAAGTATCACGTATTCCTCGTCTACACATCAAATGAATGTAAATGCGACACTTCCTTCCTAGGCAATAGCGTCTGCAGATGTCTCCGTATCGTAGCAATAGAGTTCATATGATTCTTAAAGCGAGATATTGCATCTCATATCTATGTTTCCTGATAAGATATAATATTCATTGCGAAGTGTTATGTATTCCTCGTCTACACTTCAAATGAATGTGAATGGGATACTTCCTCGCTAGGAAATAGCGTTTGCAGATGTCTACGTATCGTAGCAATAGCTTCCTAAAGCTTCTTAAAACGCGATATCGAATCTCATTTCTATGTTTCATGGTAAGATATAATATGATTTGCGAAGTGTCATGTATTTCTCGTCTACACTTTAAATGAATGTAAATGCGACACTTCCATGCAAGGAAATAGCGTTTACAGATGTCTACCTATCGTAGCATTAGTGTTCTAATGCTTCTTAAAACGCGATATCGCATCTCATTTCTATGTTTCATGGTAAGATGTAATATTTTTTGCGAAGTGTCATGTATTCCTCGTCTACACTTCAAATGAATGTAAATGCGACACTTCCTTGCAAGGAAATAGCGTCTGCAGATGTCTAGGTATCGTAGCAATAGCTTTCTAATGCTTCTTAAAACGCGATAACGCATCTCATTTCTATGTTTCACGGTAAGATATAATATGATTTGCGAAGTGTTATGTATTCCTCGTCTACATTTCAAATGAAAGTAAATGCGACACTTCCTTGCAAGGAAATAGCGATTGCAGATGTCTGCGTATCGTAGCAATAGAGTTCATATGATTCTTAAAACGCGATATCGCATCTCATTTCTATGTTTCATGGTAAGATATAACATGATTTGCGAAGTGTTATGTATTCCTCGTCTACACTTCAAATGAATGTAAATGCGACACTTCTTTGCTAGGAAATAGCGTTTGCAAATGTCTACCTATCGTAGCAATAGTGTTCTAATGCTTCTTAAAACGCGATATCGCATCTCATTTCTATGTTTCATGGTAAGATATAATACGGTTTGCGAAGTATCATGTATTCCTCGTCTACACTTCAAATGAATGTTAATGCGACACTTCCTTGCTAGGAAATAGCGTCTGCAGATGTCTAGGTATCGTAGCAATAGAGTTCTTATGCTACTTAAAACGCGATATCGCATCTCATTTCTATGTTTCATGGTAAGATATAATATGATTTGCGAAGTGTTATGTATTCCTCGTATACACTTCAAATGAAAGTAAATGCGACACTTCCTTGCAAGGAAATAGCGATTGCAGATGTCTACGTATCGTAGCAATAGAGTTCATATGATTCTTAAAACGCGATATCGCATCTCATTTCTATGTTTCATGGTAAGATATAACATGATTTGCGAAGTGTTATGTATTCCTCGTCTACACTTCAAATGAATGTAAATGCGACACTTCTTTGCTAGGAAATAGCGTTTGCAAATGTCTACCTATCGTAGCAATAGTGTTCTAATGCTTCTTAAAACGCGATATCGCATCTCATTTCTATGTTTCATGGTAAGATATAATACGGTTTGCGAAGTATCATGTATTCCTCGTCTACACTTCAAATGAATGTTAATGCGACACTTCCTTGCTAGGAAATAGCGTCTGCAGATGTCTAGGTATCGTAGCAATAGAGTTCTAATGCTACTTAAAACGCGATATCGCATCTCATTTCTATGTTTCATGGTAAGATATAATATGATTTGCGAAGTGTTATGTATTCCTCGTATACACTTCAAATGAAAGTAAATGCGACACTTCCTTGCAAGGAAATAGCGATTGCAGATGTCTACGTATCGTAGCAATAGAGTTCATATGATTCTTAAAACGCGATATCGCATCTCATTTCTATGTTTCATGGTAAGATATAATATGATTTGCGAAGTGTTATGTATTCCTCGTCTACACTTCAAATGAAAGTAAATGCGACACTTCCTTGCAAGGAAATAGCGATTGCAGATGTCTACGTATCGTAGCAATAGAGTTCATATGATACTTAAAACGCGATATCGCATCTCATTTCTATGTTTCATGGTAAGATATAACATGATTTGCGAAGTGTTATGTATTCCTCGTCTACACTTCAAATGAATGTGAATGGGATACTTCCTCGCTAGGAAATAGCGTTTGCAGATGTCTACGTATCGTAGCAATAGCTTCCTAAAGCTTCTTAAAACGCGATATCGAATCTCATTTCTATGTTTCATGGTAAGATATAATATGATTTGCGAAGTGTCATGTATTTCTCGTCTACACTTTAAATGAATGTAAATGCGACACTTCCATGCAAGGAAATAGCGTTTACAGATGTCTACCTATCGTAGCATTAGTGTTCTAATGCTTCTTAAAACGCGATATCGCATCTCATTTCCATGTTTCATGGTAAGATGTAATATTTTTTGCGAAGTGTCATGTATTCCTCGTCTACACTTCAAATGAATGTAAATGCGACACTTCCTTGCAAGGAAATAGCGTCTGCAGATGTCTAGGTATCGTAGCAATAGCTTTCTAATGCTTCTTAAAACGCGATAACGCATCTCATTTCTATGTTTCACGGTAAGATATAATATGATTTGCGAAGTGTTATGTATTCCTCGTCTACATTTCAAATGAAAGTAAATGCGACACTTCCTTGCAAGGAAATAGCGATTGCAGATGTCTACGTATCGTAGCAATAGAGTTCATATGATTCTTAAAACGCGATATCGCATCTCATTTCTATGTTTCATGGTAAGATATAACATGATTTGCGAAGTGTTATGTATTCCTCGTCTACACTTCAAATGAATGTAAATGCGACACTTCTTTGCTAGGAAATAGCGTTTGCAAATGTCTACCTATCGTAGCAATAGTGTTCTAATGCTTCTTAAAACGCGATATCGCATCTCATTTCTATGTTTCATGGTAAGATATAATACGGTTTGCGAAGTATCATGTATTCCTCGTCTACACTTCAAATGAATGTGAATGGGATACTTCCTCGCTAGGAAATAGCGTTTGCAGATGTCTAGGTATCGTAGCAATAGAGTTCTAATGCTACTTAAAACGCGATATCGCATCTCATTTCTATGTTTCATGGTAAGATATAACATGATTTGCGAAGTGTTATGTATTCCTCGTCTACACTTCAAATGAATGTGAATGCGATACTTCCTCGCTAGGAAATAGCGTTTGCAGACGTCTACGTATCGTAGCAATAGCTTTCTAATGCTTCTTAAAACGCGATATCGAATCTCATTCCTATGTTTCATGGTAAGATATAATATGATTTGCGAAGTGTCATGTATTTCTCGTCTACACTTCAAATGAATGTAAATGCGACACTTCCTTGCAAGGAAATAGCGATTGCAGATGTCTACGTATCGTAGCAATAGAGTTCATATGATTCTTAAAACGCGATATCGCATCTCATTTCTATGTTTCATGGTAAGATATAATATGATTTGCGAAGTGTTATGTATTCCTCGTCTACACTTCAAATGAATGTGAATGCGATACTTCCTCGCTAGGAAATAGCGTTTGCAGATGTCCACGTATCGTAGCAATAGCTTTCTAATGCTTCTTAAAACGCGATATCGAATCTCATTCCTATGTTTCATGGTAAGATATAATATGATTTGCGAAGTGTCATGTATTCCTCGTCTACACTTCAAATGAATGTAAATGCGACACTTCTTTGCTAGGAAATAGCGTTTGCAAATGTCTACCTATCGTAGCAATAGTGTTCTAATGCTTCTTAAAACGCGATATCGCATCTCATTTCTATGTTTCATCGTAAGATATAATATGGTTTGCGAAGTATCATGTATTCCTCGTCTACACTTCAAATGAATGTTAATGCGACAATTCCTTGTTAGGAAATAGCGTCTGCAGATGTCTAGGTATCGTAGCAATAGAGTTCTAATGCTACTTAAAACGCGATATCGCATCTCATTTCTATGTTTCATGGTAAGATATAATATTCATTGCGAAGTGTTATGCATTCCTCGTCTACGATTCAAATGAATGTAAATGCGACACTTCCTTGCAAGGAAATAGCGTTTGCAGATGTCTACGTATCGTAGCAATAGAGTTCTTATGATTCTTAAAACGCGATATCGCATCTCATTTCTATGTTTCATGGTAAGATATAATATGATTTGCGAAGTGTCATGTATTCCTCGTCTACACTTCAAATGAATGTGAATGCGATACTTCCTCGCTAGGAAATAGCGTTTGCAGATGTCTACGTATCGTAGCAATAGCTTTCTAATGCTTCTTAAAACGCGATATCAAATCTCATTTCTATGATTCATGGTAAGATATAATATGATTTGCGAAGTGTCATGTATTCCTCGTCTACACTTCAAATGAATGTAAATGCTACACTTCCTTGGAAGGAAATAGCGTTTGCAGATGTCTACGTATCGAAGCAATAGAGTTCAAATGCTTCTTAAAACGCGATATCGCATCTCATCTCTATGTTTCATGGTAAGATATAATATGATTTGCGAAGTGTTATGTATTCCTCGTCTACACTTGAAATGGAAGTAAATGCGACACTTCCTTGCAAGGAAATAGCGATTGCAGATGTCTACGTATCGTAGCAATAGATTTCATATGATTCTTAAAACGCGATATCGCATCTCATTTCTATGTTTCATGGTAAGATATAACATGATTTGCGAAGTGTTATGTATTCCTCGTCTACACTTCAAATGATTGTGAATGCGATACTTCCTCGCTAGGAAATAGCGTTTGCAGATGTCTACGTATCGTAGCAATAGCTTTCTAATGCTTCTTAAAACGCGATATCGCATCTCATTTCTATGTTTCATGGTAAGATATAATATGATTTGCGAAGTTTTATGTATTCCTCGTCTACACTTCAAATGAATGAAAATGCGACACTTCTTTGCTAGGAAATAGCGTTTGCAAATGTCTACCTATCGTAGCAATAGTGTTCTAATGCTTCTTAAAACGCGATATCGCATCTCATTTCTATGTTTCATGGTAAGATATAATATGATTTGCGAAGTGTCATGTATTCCTCGTCAACACTTCAAATGAATGTAAATGCTACACTTCCTTGGAAGGAAATAGCGTTTGCAGATGTCTACGTATCGAAGCAATAGAGTTCAAATGCTTCTTAAAACGCGATATCGCATCTCATCTCTATGTTTCATGGTAAGATATAATATGATTTGCGAAGTGTTATGTATTCCTCGTCTACACTTGAAATGGAAGTAAATGCGACACTTCCTTGCAAGGAAATAGCGATTGCAGATGTCTACGTATCGTAGCAATAGATTTCATATGATTCTTAAAACGCGATATCGCATCTCATTTCTATGTTTCATGGTAAGATATAACATGATTTGCGAAGTGTTATGTATTCCTCGTCTACACTTCAAATGATTGTGAATGCGATACTTCCTCGCTAGGAAATAGCGTTTGCAGATGTCTACGTATCGTAGCAATAGCTTTCTAATGCTTCTTAAAACGCGATATCGCATCTCATTTCTATGTTTCATGGTAAGATATAATATGATTTGCGAAGTTTTATGTATTCCTCGTCTACACTTCAAATGAATGAAAATGCGACACTTCTTTGCTAGGAAATAGCGTTTGCAAATGTCTACCTATCGTAGCAATAGTGTTCTAATGCTTCTTAAAACGCGATATCGCATCTCATTTCTATGTTTCATGGTAAGATATAATATGATTTGCGAAGTGTCATGTATTCCTCGTCTACACTTCAAATGAATGTGAATGCGATACTTCCTCGCTAGGAAATAGCGTTTGCAGATATCTACGTATCGTAGCAATAGCTTTCTAATGCTTCTTAAAACGCGATATCAAATCTCATTTCTATAATTCATGGTAAGATATAATATGATTTGCGAAGTGTCATGTATTCCTCGTCTACACTTCAAATGAATGTAAATGCTACACCTCCTTGGAAGGAAATAGCGTTTGCAGATGTCTACGTATCGAAGCAATAGAGTTCAAATGCTTCTTAAAACGCGATATCGCATCTCATCTCTATGTTTCATGGTAAGATATAATATGATTTGCGAAGTGTTATGTATTCCTCGTCTACACTTGAAATGGAAGTAAATGCGACACTTCCTTGCAAGGAAATAGCGATTGCAGATGTCTACGTATCGTAGCAATAGATTTCATATGATTCTTAAAACGCGATATCGCATCTCATTTCTATGTTTCATGGTAAGATATAACATGATTTGCGAAGTGTTATGTATTCCTCGTCTACAATTCAAATGAATGTAAATGCGACACTTCCTTGGAAGGAAATAGAGTTTGCAGATGTCCACGTATCGAAGCAATAGAGTTCAAATGCTTCTTAAAACGCGATATCGCATCTCATCTCTATGTTTCATGGTAAGATATAATATGATTTGCGAAGTATCACGTATTCCTCGTCTACACATCAAATGAATGTAAATGCGACACTTCCTTCCTAGTCAATAGCGTCTGCAGATGTCTCCGTATCGTAGCAATAGAGTTCATATGATTCTTAAAGCGAGATATTGCATCTCATATCTATGTTTCCTGATAAGATATAATATTCATTGCGGAGTGTTATGCATTCCTCGTCTACGATTCAAATGAATGTAAATGCGACACTTCCTTGCAAGGAAATAGCGTTTGCAGATGTCTACGTATCGTAGCAATAATGTTCTTATGCTTCTTAAAACGCGATATCGCATCTCATTTCTATGTTTCTTGGTAAGATATAATATGATTTGCGAAGTATCATGTATTCCTCGTCTACACTTCAAATGAATGTAAATGCGACACTTCCTTGCTAGGAAATAGCGTCTGCCGATGTCTAGGTATCGTAGCAATAGTGTTCTAATGCTACTTAAAACGCGATATCGCATCTCATTTCTATGCTTCATGGTAAGATATAATATGATTTGCGAAGTGTTATGTATTCCTCGTCTACACTTCAAATGAATGTAAATGCGACACTTCCTTGCAAGGAAATAGCGTTTGCAGATGTCTACGTATCGAAGCAATAGAGTTCAAACGCTTCTTAAAACGAGATATTGCATCTCATATCTATGTTTCATGATGAGATATAATATTCATTGCGAAGTGTTATGCATTCCCCGTCTACGATTCAAATGAATGTAAATGCGACACTTCCTTGCAAGGAAATAGCGTTTGCAGATGTCTAGGTATCGTAGCAATAGAGTTCTAATGCATCTTAAAACGCGATATCGCATCTCATTTCTATGTTTCATGGTAAGATATAATATGATTTGCGAAGTTTTATGTATTCCTCGTCTACACTTCAAATGAATGAAAATGCGACACTTCCTTGCTAGGAAATAGCGTTTGCAAATGTCTACCTATCGTAGCAATAGTGTTCTAATGCTTCTTAAAACGCGATATCGCATCTCATTTCTATGTTTCATGGTAAGATATAATATGATTTGCGAAGTGTCATGTATTCCTCGTCTACACTTCAAATGAATGTAAATGCGACACTTCCTTGCAAGGAAATAGCGTCTGCAGATGTCTAGGTATCGTAGCAATAGAGTTCTAATGCTTCTTAAAACGCGATATCGCATCTCATTTCTATGTTTCATGGTAAGATATAATATGATTTGCGAAGTTTTATGTATTCCTCGTCTACACTTCAAATGAATGTAAATGCGAGACTTCTTTGCTAGGAAATAGCGTTTGCAAATGTCTACATATCGTAGCAATAGTGTTCTAATGCTTCTTAAAACGCGATATCGCATCTCATTTCTATGTTTCATGGTAAGATATAACATGATTTGCGAAGTGTTATGTATTCCTCGTCTACACTTCAAATGAATGTGAATGCGATACTTCCTCGCTAGGAAATAGCGTTTGCAGATATCTACGTATCGTAGCAATAGCTTTCTAATGCTTCTTAAAACGCGATATCGAATCTCATTTCTATGTTTCATGGTATAGATATAATATGATATGCGAAGTATCATGTATTCCTCGTCTACACTTCAAATGAATGTAAATGCGACACTTCCTTCCTAGGCAATAGCGTCTGCAGATGTCTCCGTATCGTAGCAATAGAGTTCATATGATTCTTAAAGCGAGATATTGCATCTCATATCTATGTTTCCTGATAAGATATAATATTCATTGCGAAGTGTTATGCATTCCTCGTCTACGATTCAAATGAATGTAAATGCGACACTTCCTTGCAAGGAAATAGCGTTTGCAGATGTCTACGTATCGTAGCAATAGTGTTCTAATGCTTCTTAGAACGCGATATCGCATCTCATTTCTATGTTTCATGGTAAGATATAATATGATTTGCGAAGTGTTATGTATTCCTCGTCTACACTTCAAATGAATGTAAATGCGACATTTCTTTGCTAGGAAATAGCGTTTGCTAATGTCTACCTATCGTAGCAATAATGTTCTAATGCTTCTTAAAACGCGATATCGCATCTCATTTCTATGTTTCATGGTAAGATATAATATGATTTGCGAAGTGTCATGTATTCCTCGTCTACACTTCAAATGAATGTAAATGCGACACTTCCTTGCAAGGAAATAGCGTCTGCAGATGTCTAGGTATCGTAGCAATAGAGTTCTAATGCTTCTTAAAACGCGATATCGCATCTCATTTCTATGTTTCATGGTAAGATATAATATGATTTGCGAAGTTTTATGTATTCCTCGTCTACACTTCAAATGAATGTAAATGCGAGACTTCTTTGCTAGGAAATAGCGTTTGCAAATGTCTACATATCGTAGCAATAGTGTTCTAATGCTTCTTAAAACGCGATATCGCATCTCATTTCTATGTTTCATGGTAAGATATAACATGATTTGCGAAGTGTTATGTATTCCTCGTCTACACTTCAAATGAATGTGAATGCGATACTTCCTCGCTAGGAAATAGCGTTTGCAGATATCTACGTATCGTAGCAATAGCTTTCTAATGCTTCTTAAAACGCGATATCGAATCTCATTTCTATGTTTCATGGTATAGATATAATATGATATGCGAAGTATCATGTATTCCTCGTCTACACTTCAAATGAATGTAAATGCGACACTTCCTTCCTAGGCAATAGCGTCTGCAGATGTCTCCGTATCGTAGCAATAGAGTTCATATGATTCTTAAAGCGAGATATTGCATCTCATATCTATGTTTCCTGATAAGATATAATATTCATTGCGAAGTGTTATGCATTCCTCGTCTACGATTCAAATGAATGTAAATGCGACACTTCCTTGCAAGGAAATAGCGTTTGCAGATGTCTACGTATCGTAGCAATAGTGTTCTAATGCTTCTTAGAACGCGATATCGCATCTCATTTCTATGTTTCATGGTAAGATATAATATGATTTGCGAAGTGTTATGTATTCCTCGTCTACACTTCAAATGAATGTAAATGCGACATTTCTTTGCTAGGAAATAGCGTTTGCTAATGTCTACCTATCGTAGCAATAATGTTCTAATGCTTCTTAAAACGCGATATCGCATCTCATTTCTATGTTTCTTGGTAAGATATAATATGATTTGCGAAGTATCATGTATTCCGCGTCTACACTTCAAATGAATGTAAATGCGACACTTCCTTGCTAGGAAATAGCGTCTGCCTATGTCTAGGTATCGTAGCAATAGAGTTCTAATGCTACTTAAAACGCGATATCGCATCTCATTTCTATGCTTCATGGTAAGATATAATATGATTTGCGAAGTGTTATGTATTCCTCGTCTACACTTCAAATGAATGTAAATGCGACACTTCCTTGCAAGGAAATAGCGTTTGCAGATGTCTGCGTATCGAAGCAATAGAGTTCAAACGCTTCTTAAAACGAGATATTGCATCTCATATCTATGTTTCATGATGAGATATAATATTCATTGCGAAGTGTTATGCATTCCCCGTCTACGATTCAAATGAATGTAAATGCGACACTTCCTTGCAAGGAAATAGCGTTTGCAGATGTCTACGTATCGTAGCAATAGTGTTCTAATGCTTCTTAGAACGCGATATAGCATCTCATTTCTTTGTTTCATGGTAAGATATAATATGATTTGCGAAGTGTCATGTATTCCTCGTCTACACTTCAAATGAATGTGAATGCGATACTTCCTCGCTAGGAAATAGCGTTTGCAGATATCTACGTATCGTAGCAATAGCTTTCTAATGCTTCTTAAAACGCGATATCAAATCTCATTTCTATGATTCATGGTAAGATATAATATGATTTGCGAAGTGTCATGTATTCCTGGTCTACACTTCAGATGAATGTAAATGCTACACTTCCTTGGAAGGAAATAGCGTTTGCAAATGTCTACGTATCGAAGCAATAGATTTCATATGATTCTTAAAACGCGATATCGCATCTCATTTCTATGTTTCATGGTAAGATATAACATGATTTGCGAAGTGTTATGTATTCCTCGTCTACACTTCAAATGAATGTAAATGCGACACTTCCTTGGAAGGAAATAGCGTTTGCAGATGTCCACGTATCGAAGCAATAGAGTTCAAATGCTTCTTAAAACGCGATATCGCATCTCATCTCTATGTTTCATGGTAAGATATAATATGATTTGCGAAGTATCACGTATTCCTCGTCTACACATCAAATGAATGTAAATGCGACACTTCCTTCCTAGGCAATAGCGTCTGCAGATGTCTCCGTATCGTAGCAATAGAGTTCATATGATTCTTAAAGCGAGATATTGCATCTCATATCTATGTTTCCTGATAAGATATAATATTCATTGCGAAGTGTTATGCATTCCTCGTCTACGATTCAAATGAATGTAAATGCGACACTTCCTTGCAAGGAAATAGCGTTTGCAGATGTCTACGTATCGTAGCAATAGTGTTCTAATGCTTCTTAGAACGCGATATCGCATCTCATTTCTATGTTTCATGGTAAGATATAATATGATTTGCGAAGTGTCATGTATTCCTCGTCTACACTTCAAATGAATGAAAATGCGACACTTCTTTGCTAGGAAATAGCGTTTGCAAATGTCTACCTATCGTAGCAATAGTGTTCTAATGCTTCTTAAAACGCGATATCGCATCTCATTTCTATGTTTCATGGTAAGATATAATATGATTTGCGAAGTGTCATGTATTCCTCGTCTACACTTCAAATGAATGTAAATGCGACACTTCCTTGCAGGGAAATAGCGTCTGCAGATGTCTAGGTATCGTAGCAATAGAGTTCTAATGCTTCTTATAACGCGATATCGCATCTCATTTCTATGTTTCATGGTAAGATATAATATGATTTGCGAAGTTTTATGTATTCCTCGTCTACACTTCAAATGAATGTAAATGCGACACTTCTTTGCTAGGAAATAGCGTTTGCAAATGTCTACATATCGTAGCAATAGTGTTCTAATGCTTCTTAAAACGCGATATCGCATCTCATTTCTATGTTTCATGGTAAGATATAACATGATTTGCGAAGTGTTATGTATTCCTCGTCTACACTTCAAATGAATGTGAATGCGATACTTCCTCGCTAGGAAATAGCGTTTGCAGATATCTACGTATCGTAGCAATAGCTTTCTAATGCTTCTTAAAACGCGATATCGAATCTCATTTCTATGTTTCATGGTATAGATATAATATGATATGCGAAGTATCATGTATTCCTCGTCTACACTTCAAATGAATGTAAATGCGACACTTCCTTGCTAGGAAATAGCGTCTGCAGATGTCTAGGTATCGTAGCAATAGAGTTCTAATGCTTCTTAAAACGCGATATCGCATCTCATTTCTATGTTTCATGGTAAGATATAATATTCATTGCGAAGTGTTATGCATTCCCCGTCTACGATTCAAATGAATGTAAATGCGACACTTCCTTGCAAGGAAATAGCGTTTGCAGATGTCTACGTATCGTAGCAATAGAGTTCTTATGATTCTTAAAACGCTATATTGCATCTCATTTCTACGTTTCATGGTAAGATATAATATGATTTGCGAAGTGTCATGTATTACTCGTCTACACTTCAAATTAATGTGAATGCGACACTTCCTCGCTAGGAAATAGCGTTTGCAGATGTCTACGTATCGTAGCAATAGAGTTCTAATGCTTCTTAAAACGCGATATCGCATCTCATTTCTATGTTTCATGATAAGATATAATATGATTTGCAAAGTGTTATGTATTCCTCGTCTACACTTCAAATGAATGTAAATGCGACACTTCCTTGCAAGGAAATAGCGTTTGCAGATGTCTACGTATCGTAGCAATAGAGTTCTAATGCTTCTTGAAACGCGATATCGCATCTCATTTCTATGTTTCATGATAAGATATAATATGATTTGCGAAAGTATCATGTATTCCTCGTCTACACTTCAAATGAATGTAAATGCGACACTTCCTTGCTAGGAAATAGCGTCTGCCGATGTCTAGGTATCGTAGCAATAGAGTTCTAATGCTACTTAAAACGCGATATCGCATCTCATTTCTATGCTTCATGGTAAGATATAATATGATTTGCGAAGTGTTATGTATTCCTCGTCTACACTTCAAATGAATGTAAATGCGACACTTCTTTGCTAGGAAATAGCGTTTGCAAATGTCTACCTATCGTAGCAATAGTGATCTAATGCTTCTTAAAACGCGATATCGCATCTCATATCTATGTTTCTTGATGAGATATAATATTCATTGCGAAGTGTTATGCATTCCCCGTCTACGATTCAAATGAATGTAAATGCGACACTTCCTTGCAAGGAAATAGCGTTTGCAGATATCTACGTATCGTAGCAATAGAGTTCTAATGCTTCTTAAAACGCGATATCGCATCTCATTTCTATGTTTCATGGTAAGATATAATATGATTTGCGAAGTATCATGTATTCCTCGTCTACACTTCAAATGAATGTGAATGCGACACTTCCTTGCTAGGAAATAGCGTCTGCCGATGTCTAGGTATCGTAGCAATAGAGTTCTAATGCTACTTAAAACGCGATATCGCATCTCATTTCTATGCTTCATGGTAAGATATAATATGATTGGCGAAGTGTTATGTATTTCTCGTCTACGATTCAAATGAATGTAAATGCGACACTTCCTTGCAAGGAAATAGCGTTTGCAGATGGCTACGTATCGTAGCAATAGAGTTCTAGTGCTTCTTAAAACGCGATATCGCATCTCATTTCTATGTTTCATGGTAAGATATAATATGATTTGCGAAGTGTTATGTATTCCTCGCCTACACGTCAAATGAATGTAAATGCGACACTTCCTTGCAAGGAAATAGCGTTTGCAGATGTCTAGGTATCGTAGCAATAGAGTTCTAATGCTTCTTAAAACGCGATATCGCATCTCATTTCTATGTTTCATGGTAAGATATAATATGATTTGCGAAGTTTTATGTATTCCTCGTCTACACTTCAAATGAATGTAAATGCGACACTTCTTTGCTAGGAAATAGCGTTTGCAAATGTCTACATATCGTAGCAATAGTGTTCTAATGCTTCTTAAAACGCGATATCGCATCTCATTTCTATGTTTCATGGTAAGATATAACATGATTTGCGAAGTGTTATGTATTCCTCGTCTACACTTCAAATGAATGTGAATGCGATACTTCCTCGCTAGGAAATAGCGTTTGCTGATATCTACGTATCGTAGCAATAGCTTTCTAATGCTTCTTAAAACGCGATATCGAATCTCATTTCTATGTTTCATGGTATAGATATAATATGATATGCGAAGTATCATGTATTCCTCGTCTACACTTCAAATGAATGTAAATGCGACACTTCCTTCCTAGGCAATAGCGTCTGCAGATGTCTCCGTATCGTAGCAATAGAGTTCATATGATTCTTAAAGCGAGATATTGCATCTCATATCTATGTTTCCTGATAAGATATAATATTCATTGCGAAGTGTTATGCATTCCTCGTCTACGATTCAAATGAATGTAAATGCGACACTTCCTTGCAAGGAAATAGCGTTTGCAGATGTCTACGTATCGTAGCAATAGTGTTCTAATGCTTCTTAGAACGCGATATCGCATCTCATTTCTATGTTTCATGGTAAGATATAATATGATTTGCGAAGTGTTATGTATTCCTCGTCTACACTTCAAATGAATGTAAATGCGACATTTCTTTGCTAGGAAATAGCGTTTGCTAATGTCTACCTATCGTAGCAATAATGTTCTAATGCTTCTTAAAACGCGATATCGCATCTCATTTCTATGTTTCTTGGTAAGATATAATATGATTTGCGAAGTATCATGTATTCCGCGTCTACACTTCAAATGAATGTAAATGCGACACTTCCTTGCTAGGAAATAGCGTCTGCCTATGTCTAGGTATCGTAGCAATAGAGTTCTAATGCTACTTAAAACGCGATATCGCATCTCATTTCTATGCTTCATGGTAAGATATAATATGATTTGCGAAGTGTTATGTATTCCTCGTCTACACTTCAAATGAATGTAAATGCGACACTTCCTTGCAAGGAAATAGCGTTTGCAGATGTCTACGTATCGAAGCAATAGAGTTCAAACGCTTCTTAAAACGAGATATTGCATCTCATATCTATGTTTCATGATGAGATATAATATTCATTGCGAAGTGTTATGCATTCCCCGTCTACGATTCAAATGAATGTAAATGCGACACTTCCTTGCAAGGAAATAGCGTTTGCAGATGTCTACGTATCGTAGCAATAGTGTTCTAATGCTTCTTAGAACGCGATATAGCATCTCATTTCTTTGTTTCATGGTAAGATATAATATGATTTGCGAAGTGTCATGTATTCCTCGTCTACACTTCAAATGAATGTGAATGCGATACTTCCTCGCTAGGAAATAGCGTTTGCAGATATCTACGTATCGTAGCAATAGCTTTCTAATGCTTCTTAAAACGCGATATCAAATCTCATTTCTATGATTCATGGTAAGATATAATATGATTTGCGAAGTGTCATGTATTCCTGGTCTACACTTCAGATGAATGTAAATGCTACACTTCCTTGGAAGGAAATAGCGTTTGCAAATGTCTACGTATCGAAGCAATAGATTTCATATGATTCTTAAAACGCGATATCGCATCTCATTTCTATGTTTCATGGTAAGATATAACATGATTTGCGAAGTGTTATGTATTCCTCGTCTACACTTCAAATGAATGTAAATGCGACACTTCCTTGGAAGGAAATAGCGTTTGCAGATGTCCACGTATCGAAGCAATAGAGTTCAAATGCTTCTTAAAACGCGATATCGCATCTCATCTCTATGTTTCATGGTAAGATATAATATGATTTGCGAAGTATCACGTATTCCTCGTCTACACATCAAATGAATGTAAATGCGACACTTCCTTCCTAGGCAATAGCGTCTGCAGATGTCTCCGTATCGTAGCAATAGAGTTCATATGATTCTTAAAGCGAGATATTGCATCTCATATCTATGTTTCCTGATAAGATATAATATTCATTGCGAAGTGTTATGCATTCCTCGTCTACGATTCAAATGAATGTAAATGCGACACTTCCTTGCAAGGAAATAGCGTTTGCAGATGTCTACGTATCGTAGCAATAGTGTTCTAATGCTTCTTAGAACGCGATATCGCATCTCATTTCTATGTTTCATGGTAAGATATAATATGATTTGCGAAGTGTCATGTATTCCTCGTCTACACTTCAAATGAATGAAAATGCGACACTTCTTTGCTAGGAAATAGCGTTTGCAAATGTCTACCTATCGTAGCAATAGTGTTCTAATGCTTCTTAAAACGCGATATCGCATCTCATTTCTATGTTTCATGGTAAGATATAATATGATTTGCGAAGTGTCATGTATTCCTCGTCTACACTTCAAATGAATGTAAATGCGACACTTCCTTGCAGGGAAATAGCGTCTGCAGATGTCTAGGTATCGTAGCAATAGAGTTCTAATGCTTCTTATAACGCGATATCGCATCTCATTTCTATGTTTCATGGTAAGATATAATATGATTTGCGAAGTTTTATGTATTCCTCGTCTACACTTCAAATGAATGTAAATGCGACACTTCTTTGCTAGGAAATAGCGTTTGCAAATGTCTACATATCGTAGCAATAGTGTTCTAATGCTTCTTAAAACGCGATATCGCATCTCATTTCTATGTTTCATGGTAAGATATAACATGATTTGCGAAGTGTTATGTATTCCTCGTCTACACTTCAAATGAATGTGAATGCGATACTTCCTCGCTAGGAAATAGCGTTTGCAGATATCTACGTATCGTAGCAATAGCTTTCTAATGCTTCTTAAAACGCGATATCGAATCTCATTTCTATGTTTCATGGTATAGATATAATATGATATGCGAAGTATCATGTATTCCTCGTCTACACTTCAAATGAATGTAAATGCGACACTTCCTTGCTAGGAAATAGCGTCTGCAGATGTCTAGGTATCGTAGCAATAGAGTTCTAATGCTTCTTAAAACGCGATATCGCATCTCATTTCTATGTTTCATGGTAAGATATAATATTCATTGCGAAGTGTTATGCATTCCCCGTCTACGATTCAAATGAATGTAAATGCGACACTTCCTTGCAAGGAAATAGCGTTTGCAGATGTCTACGTATCGTAGCAATAGAGTTCTTATGATTCTTAAAACGCTATATTGCATCTCATTTCTACGTTTCATGGTAAGATATAATATGATTTGCGAAGTGTCATGTATTACTCGTCTACACTTCAAATTAATGTGAATGCGACACTTCCTCGCTAGGAAATAGCGTTTGCAGATGTCTACGTATCGTAGCAATAGAGTTCTAATGCTTCTTAAAACGCGATATCGCATCTCATTTCTATGTTTCATGATAAGATATAATATGATTTGCAAAGTGTTATGTATTCCTCGTCTACACTTCAAATGAATGTAAATGCGACACATCCTTGCAAGGAAATAGCGTTTGCAGATGTCTACGTATCGTAGCAATAGAGTTCTAATGCTTCTTGAAACGCGATATCGCATCTCATTTCTATGTTTCATGATAAGATATAATATGATTTGCGAAAGTATCATGTATTCCTCGTCTACACTTCAAATGAATGTAAATGCGACACTTCCTTGCTAGGAAATAGCGTCTGCCGATGTCTAGGTATCGTAGCAATAGAGTTCTAATGCTACTTAAAACGCGATATCGCATCTCATTTCTATGCTTCATGGTAAGATATAATATGATTTGCGAAGTGTTATGTATTCCTCGTCTACACTTCAAATGAATGTAAATGCGACACTTCTTTGCTAGGAAATAGCGTTTGCAAATGTCTACCTATCGTAGCAATAGTGATCTAATGCTTCTTAAAACGCGATATCGCATCTCATATCTATGTTTCTTGATGAGATATAATATTCATTGCGAAGTGTTATGCATTCCCCGTCTACGATTCAAATGAATGTAAATGCGACACTTCCTTGCAAGGAAATAGCGTTTGCAGATATCTACGTATCGTAGCAATAGAGTTCTAATGCTTCTTAAAACGCGATATCGCATCTCATTTCTATGTTTCATGGTAAGATATAATATGATTTGCGAAGTATCATGTATTCCTCGTCTACACTTCAAATGAATGTGAATGCGACACTTCCTTGCTAGGAAATAGCGTCTGCCGATGTCTAGGTATCGTAGCAATAGAGTTCTAATGCTACTTAAAACGCGATATCGCATCTCATTTCTATGCTTCATGGTAAGATATAATATGATTGGCGAAGTGTTATGTATTTCTCGTCTACGATTCAAATGAATGTAAATGCGACACTTCCTTGCAAGGAAATAGCGTTTGCAGATGGCTACGTATCGTAGCAATAGAGTTCTAGTGCTTCTTAAAACGCGATATCGCATCTCATTTCTATGTTTCATGGTAAGATATAATATGATTTGCGAAGTGTTATGTATTCCTCGCCTACACGTCAAATGAATGTAAATGCGACACTTCCTTGCAAGGAAATAGCGTTTGCAGATGTCTAGGTATCGTAGCAATAGAGTTCTAATGCTTCTTAAAACGCGATATCGCATCTCATTTCTATGTTTCATGGTAAGATATAATATGATTTGCGAAGTTTTATGTATTCCTCGTCTACACTTCAAATGAATGTAAATGCGACACTTCTTTGCTAGGAAATAGCGTTTGCAAATGTCTACATATCGTAGCAATAGTGTTCTAATGCTTCTTAAAACGCGATATCGCATCTCATTTCTATGTTTCATGGTAAGATATAACATGATTTGCGAAGTGTTATGTATTCCTCGTCTACACTTCAAATGAATGTGAATGCGATACTTCCTCGCTAGGAAATATCGTTTGCTGATATCTACGTATCCTAGCAATAGCTTTCTAATGCTTCTTAAAACGCGATATCGAATCTCATTTCTATGTTTCATGGTATAGATATAATATGATATGCGAAGTATCATGTATTCCTCGTCTACACTTCAAATGAATGTAAATGCGACACTTCCTTCCTAGGCAATAGCGTCTGCATATGTCTCCGTATCGTAGCAATAGAGTTCATATGATTCTTAAAGCGAGATATTGCATCTCATATCTATGTTTCCTGATAAGATATAATATTCATTGCGAAGTGTTATGCATTCCTCGTCTACGATTCAAATGAATGTAAATGCGACACTTCCTTGCAAGGAAATAGCGTTTGCAGATGTCTACGCATCGTAGCAATAGTGTTCTAATGCTTCTTAGAACGCGATATCGCATCTCATTTCTATGTTTCATGGTAAGATATAATATGATTTGCGAAGTTTTATGTATTCCTCGTCTACACTTCAAATGAATGAAAATGCGACACTTCTTTGCTAGGAAATAGCGTTTGCAAATGTCTACCTATCGTAGCAATAGTGTTCTAGTGCTTCTTAAAACGCGATATCGCATCTCATTTCTATGTTTCATGGTAAGATATAATATGATTTGCGAAGTGTTATGTATTCCTCGCCTACACGTCAAATGAATGTAAATGCGACACTTCCTTGCTAGGAAATAGCGTCTGCCGATGTCTAGGTATCGTAGCAATAGAGTTCTAATGCTACTTAAAACGCGATATCGCATCTCATTTCTATGCTTCATGGTAAGATATAATATGATTTGCGAAGTGTTATGTATTCCTCGTCTACACTTCAAATGAAAGTAAATGCGACACTTCCTTGCAAGGAAATAGCGTTTGCAGATGTCTACGTATCGAAGCAATAGAGTTCAAACGCTTCTTAAAACGAGATATTGCATCTCATATCTATGTTTCATGATGAGATATAATATTCATTGCGATGTGTTATGCATTCCCTGTCTACGATTCAAATGAATGTAAATGCGACACTTCCTTGCAAGGAAATAGCGTTTGCAGATGTCTAGGTATCGTAGCAATAGAGTTCTAATGCTTCTTAAAACGCGATATCGCATCTCATTTCTATGTTTCATGGTAAGATATAATATGATTTGCAAAGTGTTATGTATTCCTCGTCTACACTTCAAATGAATGTAAATGCGACACTTCCTTGCAAGGAAATAGCGTTTGCAGATGTCTACGTATCGTAGCAATAGAGTTCTAATGCTTCTTAAAACGCGATATCGCATCTCATTTCTATGTTTCATGATAAGATATAATATGATTTGCGAAAGTATCATGTATTCCTCGTCTACACTTCAAATGAATGTAAATGCGACACTTCCTTGCTAGGAAATAGCGTCTGCCGATGTCTAGGTATCGTAGCAATAGAGTTCTAATGCTACTTAAAACGCGATATCGCATCTCATTTCTATGCTTCATGGTAAGATATAATATGATTTGCGAAGTGTTATGTATTCCTCGTCTACACTTCAAATGAATGTAAATGCGACACTTCTTTGCTAGGAAATAGCGTTTGCAAATGTCTACCTATCGTAGCAATAGTGATCTAATGCTTCTTAAAACGCGATATCGCATCTCATATCTATGTTTCATGATGAGATATAATATTCATTGCGAAGTGTTATGCATTCCCCGTCTACGATTCAAATGAATGTAAATGCGACACTTCCTTGCAAGGAAATAGCGTTTGCAGATATCTACGTATCGTAGCAATAGAGTTCTAATGCTTCTTAAAACGCGATATCGCATCTCATTTCTATGTTTCATGGTAAGATATAATATGATTTGCGAAGTATCATGTATTCCTCGTCTACACTTCAAATGAATGTGAATGCGACACTTCCTTGCTAGGAAATAGCGTCTGCCGATGTCTAGGTATCGTAGCAATAGAGTTCTAATGCTACTTAAAACGCGATATCGCATCTCATTTCTATGCTTCATGGTAAGATATAATATGATTGGCGAAGTGTTATGTATTTCTCGTCTACGATTCAAATGAATGTAAATGCGACACTTCCTTGCAAGGAAATAGCGTTTGCAGATGGCTACGTATCGTAGCAATAGAGTTCTAGTGCTTCTTAAAACGCGATATCGCATCTCATTTCTATGTTTCATGGTAAGATATAATATGATTTGCGAAGTGTTATGTATTCCTCGCCTACACGTCAAATGAATGTAAATGCGACACTTCCTTGCAAGGAAATAGCGTTTGCAGATGTCTAGGTATCGTAGCAATAGAGTTCTAATGCTTCTTAAAACGCGATATCGCATCTCATTTCTATGTTTCATGGTAAGATATAATATGATTTGCGAAGTTTTATGTATTCCTCGTCTACACTTCAAATGAATGAAAATGCGACACTTCTTTGCTAGGAAATAGCGTTTGCAAATGTCTACCTATCGTAGCAATAGTGTTCTAATGCTTCTTAAAACGCGATATCGCATCTCATTTCTATGTTTCATGGTAAGATATAATATGATTTGCGAAGTGTCATGTATTCCTCGTCTACACTTCAAATGAATGTAAATGCGACACTTCCTTGCAAGGAAATAGCGTCTGCAGATGTCTAGGTATCGTAGCAATAGAGTTCTAATGCTTCTTAAAACGCGATATCGCATCTCATTTCTATGTTTCATGGTAAGATATAATATGATTTGCGAAGTTTTATGTATTCCTCGTCTACACTTCAAATGAATGTAAATGTGACACTTCTTTGCTAGGAAATAGCGTTTGCAAATGTCTACATATCGTAGCAATAGTGTTCTAATGCTTCTTAAAACGCGATATCGCATCTCATTTCTATGTTTCATGGTAAGATATAACATGATTTGCGAAGTGTTATGTATTCCTCGTCTACACTTCAAATGAATGTGAATGCGATACTTCCTCGCTAGGAAATAGCGTTTGCAGATATCTACGTATCGTAGCAATAGCTTTCTAATGCTTCTTAAAACGCGATATCGAATCTCATTTCTATGTTTCATGGTATAGATATAATATGATATGCGAAGTATCATGTATTCCTCGTCTACACTTCAAATGAATGTAAATGCGACACTTCCTTCCTAGGCAATAGCGTCTGCAGATGTCTCCGTATCGTAGCAATAGAGTTCATATGATTCTTAAAGCGAGATATTGCATCTCATATCTATGTTTCCTGATAAGATATAATATTCATTGCGAAGTGTTATGCATTCCTCGTCTACGATTCAAATGAATGTAAATGCGACACTTCCTTGCAAGGAAATAGCGTTTGCAGATGTCTACGCATCGTAGCAATAGTGTTCTAATGCTTCTTAGAACGCGATATCGCACCTCATTTCTATGTTTCATGGTAAGATGTAATATGATTTGCGAAGTGTTATGTATTCCTCGTCTACACATCAAATGAATGTAAATGCGACACTTCTTTGCTAGGAAATAGCGTTTGCAAATGTCTACCTATCGTAGCAATAGTGATCTAATGCTTCTTAAAACGCGATATCGCATCTCATATCTATGTTTCATGATGAGATATAATATTCATTGCGAAGTGTTATGCATTCCCCGTCTACGATTCAAATGAATGTAAATGCGACACTTCCTTGCAAGGAAATAGCGTTTGCAGATATCTACGTATCGTAGCAATAGAGTTCTAATGCTTCTTAAAACGCGATATCGCATCTCATTTCTATGTTTCATGGTAAGATATAATATGATTTGCGAAGTATCATGTATTCCTCGTCTACACTTCAAATGAATGTGAATGCGACACTTCCTTGCTAGGAAATAGCGTCTGCCGATGTCTAGGTATCGTAGCAATAGAGTTCTAATGCTACTTAAAACGCGATATCGCATCTCATTTCTATGCTTCATGGTAAGATATAATATGATTGGCGAAGTGTTATGTATTTCTCGTCTACGATTCAAATGAATGTAAATGCGACACTTCCTTGCAAGGAAATAGCGTTTGCAGATGGCTACGTATCGTAGCAATAGAGTTCTAGTGCTTCTTAAAACGCGATATCGCATCTCATTTCTATGTTTCATGGTAAGATATAATATGATTTGCGAAGTGTTATGTATTCCTCGCCTACACGTCAAATGAATGTAAATGCGACACTTCCTTGCAAGGAAATAGCGTTTGCAGATGTCTAGGTATCGTAGCAATAGAGTTCTAATGCTTCTTAAAACGCGATATCGCATCTCATTTCTATGTTTCATGGTAAGATATAATATGATTTGCGAAGTTTTATGTATTCCTCGTCTACACTTCAAATGAATGAAAATGCGACACTTCTTTGCTAGGAAATAGCGTTTGCAAATGTCTACCTATCGTAGCAATAGTGTTCTAATGCTTCTTAAAACGCGATATCGCATCTCATTTCTATGTTTCATGGTAAGATATAATATGATTTGCGAAGTGTCATGTATTCCTCGTCTACACTTCAAATGAATGTAAATGCGACACTTCCTTGCAAGGAAATAGCGTCTGCAGATGTCTAGGTATCGTAGCAATAGAGTTCTAATGCTTCTTAAAACGCGATATCGCATCTCATTTCTATGTTTCATGGTAAGATATAACATGATTTGCGAAGTTTTATGTATTCCTCGTCTACACTTCAAATGAATGTAAATGCGACACTTCTTTGCTAGGAAATAGCGTTTGCAAATGTCTACATATCGTAGCAATAGTGTTCTAATGCTTCTTAAAACGCGATATCGCATCTCATTTCTATGTTTCATGGTAAGATATAACATGATTTGCGAAGTGTTATGTATTCCTCGTCTACACTTCAAATGAATGTGAATGCGATACTTCCTCGCTAGGAAATAGCGTTTGCAGATATCTACGTATCGTAGCAATAGCTTTCTAATGCTTCTTAAAACGCGATATCGAATCTCATTTCTATGTTTCATGGTATAGATATAATATGATATGCGAAGTATCATGTATTCCTCGTCTACACTTCAAATGAATGTAAATGCGACACTTCCTTCCTAGGCAATAGCGTCTGCAGATGTCTCCGTATCGTAGCAATAGAGTTCATATGATTCTTAAAGCGAGATATTGCATCTCATATCTATGTTTCCTGATAAGATATAATATTCATTGCGAAGTGTTATGCATTCCTCGTCTACGATTCAAATGAATGTAAATGCGACACTTCCTTGCAAGGAAATAGCGTTTGCAGATGTCTACGCATCGTAGCAATAGTGTTCTAATGCTTCTTAGAACGCGATATCGCACCTCATTTCTATGTTTCATGGTAAGATGTAATATGATTTGCGAAGTGTTATGTATTCCTCGTCTACACATCAAATGAATGTAAATGCGACACTTCTTTGCTAGGAAATAGCGTTTGCAAATGTCTACCTATCGTAGCAATAGTGATCTAATGCTTCTTAAAACGCGATATCGCATCTCATATCTATGTTTCATGATGAGATATAATATTCATTGCGAAGTGTTATGCATTCCCCGTCTACGATTCAAATGAATGTAAATGCGACACTTCCTTGCAAGGAAATAGCGTTTGCAGATATCTACGTATCGTAGCAATAGAGTTCTAATGCTTCTTAAAACGCGATATCGCATCTCATTTCTATGTTTCATGGTAAGATATAATATGATTTGCGAAGTATCATGTATTCCTCGTCTACACTCAAATGAATGTGAATGCGACACTTCCTTGCTATGAAATAGCGTCTGCCGATGTCTAGGTATCGTAGCAATAGAGTTCTAATGCTACTTAAAACGCGATATCGCATCTCATTTCTATGCTTCATGGTAAGATATAATATGATTGGCGAAGTGTTATGTATTTCTCGTCTACGATTCAAATGAATGTAAATGCGACACTTCCTTGCAAGGAAATAGCGTTTGCAGATGGCTACGTATCGTAGCAATAGAGTTCTAGTGCTTCTTAAAACGCGATATCGCATCTCATTTCTATGTTTCATGGTAAGATATAATATGTTTTGGAAGTGTTATGTATTCCTCGCCTACACGTCAAATGAATGTAAATTCGACACTTCCTTGCAAGGAAATAGCGTTTGCAGATGTCTAGGTATCGTAGCAATAGAGTTCTAATGCTTCTTAAAACGCGATATCGCATCTCATTTCTATGTTTCATGGTAAGATATAATATGATATGCGAAGTTTTATGTATTCCTCGTCTACACTTCAAATGAATGAAAATGCGACACTTCTTTGCTAGGAAATAGCGTTTGCAAATGTCTACCTATCGTAGCAATAGTGTTCTAATGCTTCTTAAAACGCGATATCGCATCTCATTTCTATGTTTCATGGTAAGATATAATATGATTTGCGAAGTGTCATGTATTCCTCGTCTACACTTCAAATGAATGTAAATGCGACACTTCCTTGCAAGGAAATAGCGTCTGCAGATGTCTAGGTATCGTAGCAATAGAGTTCTAATGCTTCTTAAAACGCGATATCGCGTCTCATTTCTATGTTTCATGGTAAGATATAATATGATTTGCGAAGTTTTATGTATTCCTCGTCTACACTTCAAATGAATGTAAATGCGACACTTCTTTGCTAGGAAATAGCGTTTGCAAATGTCTACATATCGTAGCAATAGTGTTCTAATGCTTCTTAAAACGCGATATCGCATCTCATTTCTATGTTTCATGGTAAGATATAACATGATTTGCGAAGTGTTATGTATTCCTCGTCTACACTTCAAATGAATGTGAATGCGATACTTCCTCGCTAGGAAATAGCGTTTGCAGATATCTACGTATCGTAGCAATAGCTTTCTAATGCTTCTTAAAACGCGATATCGAATCTCATTTCTATGTTTCATGGTATAGATATAATATGATATGCGAAGTATCATGTATTCCTCGTCTACACTTCAAATGAATGTAAATGCGACACTTCCTTGCAAGGAAATAGCGTTTGCGGATGTCTACGTATCGAAGCAATAGAGTTCAAACGCTTCTTAAAACGAGATATTGCATCTCATATCTATGTTTCATGATGAGATATAATATTCATTACGAAGTGTTATGCATTCCCCGTCTACGATTCAAATGAATGTAAATGCGACACTTCCTTGCAAGGAAATAGCGTTTGCAGATGTCTAGGTATCGTAGCAATAGAGTTCTAATGCTTCTTAAAACGCGATATCGCATCTCATTCCTATGTTTCATGGTAAGATATAATATTCATTGCGAAGTGTTATGCATTCCCCGTCTACGATTCAAATGAATGTAAATGCGACACTTCCTTGCAAGGAAATAGCGTTTGCAGATGTCTACGTATCGTAGCAATAGAGTTCTTATGATTCTTAAAACGCTATATTGCATCTCATTTCTACGTTTCATGGTAAGATATAATATGATTTGCGAAGTGTCATGTATTACTCGTCTACACTTCAAATGAATGTGAATGCGACACTTCCTCGCTAGGAAATAGCGTTTGCAGATGTCTACGTATCGTAGCAATAGAGTTCTAATGCTTCTTAAAACGCGATATCGCATCTCATTTCTATGTTTCATGATAAGATATAATATGATTTGCAAAGTGTTATGTATTCCTCGTCTACACTTCAAATGAATGTAAATGCGACACTTCCTTGCAAGGAAATAGCGTTTGCAGATATCTACGTATCGTAGCAATAGAGTTCTAATGCTTCTTAAAACGCGATATCGCATCTCATTTCTATGTTTCATGATAAGATATAATATGATTTGCGAAAGTATCATGTATTCCTCGTCTACACTTCAAATGAATGTAAATGCGACACTTCCTTGCTAGGAAATAGCGTCTGCCGATGTCTAGGTATCGTAGCAATAGAGTTCTAATGCTACTTAAAACGCGATATCGCATCTCATTTCTATGCTTCATGGTAAGATATAATATGATTTGCGAAGTGTTATGTATTCCTCGTCTACACTTCAAATGAATGTAAATGCGACACTTCCTTGCAAGGAAATAGCGTTTGCAGATGTCTACGTATCGAAGCAATAGAGTTCAAACGCTTCTTAAAACGAGATATTGCATCTCATATCTATGTTTCATGATGAGATATAATATTCATTGCGATGTGTTATGCATTCCCCGTCTACGATTCAAATGAATGTAAATGCGACACTTCCTTGCAAGGAAATAGCGTTTGCAGATGTCTAGGTATCGTAGCAATAGAGTTCTAATGCTTCTTAAAACGCGATATCGCATCTCATTTCTATGTTTCATGGTAAGATATAATATGATTTGCAAAGTGTTATGTATTCCTCGTCTACACTTCAAATGAATGTAAATGCGACACTTCCTTGCAAGGAAATAGCGTTTGCAGATGTCTACGTATCGTAGCAATAGCTTTCTAATGCTTCTTAAAACGCGATATCGCATCTCATTTCTATGTTTCATGATAAGATATAATATGATTTGCGAAAGTATCATGTATTCCTCGTCTACACTTCAAATGAATGTAAATGCGACACTTCCTTGCTAGGAAATAGCGTCTGCCGATGTCTAGGTATCGTAGCAATAGAGTTCTAATGCTACTTAAAACGCGATATTGCATCTCATTTCTATGCTTCATGGTAAGATATAATATGATTTGCGAAGTGTTATGTATTCCTCGTCTACACTTCAAATGAATGTAAATGCGACACTTCTTTGCTAGGAAATAGCGTTTGCAAATGTCTACCTATCGTAGCAATAGTGATCTAATGCTTCTTAAAACGCGATATCGCATCTCATATCTATGTTTCATGATGAGATATAATATTCATTGCGAAGTGTTATGCATTCCCCGTCTACGATTCAAATGAATGTAAATGCGACACTTCCTTGCAAGGAAATAGCGTTTGCAGATATCTACGTATCGTAGCAATAGAGTTCTAATGCTTCTTAAAACGCGATATCGCATCTCATTTCTATGTTTCATGGTAAGATATAATATGATTTGCGAAGTATCATGTATTCCTCGTCTACACTTCAAATGAATGTGAATGCGACACTTCCTTGCTAGGAAATAGCGTCTGCCGATGTCTAGGTATCGTAGCAATAGAGTTCTAATGCTACTTAAAACGCGATATCGCATCTCATTTCTATGCTTCATGGTAAGATATAATATGATTGGCGAAGTGTTATGTATTTCTCGTCTACGATTCAAATGAATGTAAATGCGACACTTCCTTGCAAGGAAATATGCGTTTGCAGATGTCTACGTATCGTAGCAATAGAGTTCTAGTGCTTCTTAAAACGCGATATCGCATCTCATTTCTATGTTTCATGGTAAGATATAATATGATTTGCGAAGTGTTATGTATTCCTCGCCTACACGTCAAATGAATGTAAATGCGACACTTCCTTGCAAGGAAATAGCGATTGCAGATGTCTACGTATCGTAGCAATAGAGTTCATATGATTCTTAAAACGCGATATCGCATATCATTTCTATGTTTCATGGTAAGATATAACATGATTTGCGAAGTGTTATGTATTCCTCGTCTACACTTCAAATGAATGTGAATGCGATACTTCCTCGCTAGGAAATAGCGTTTGCAGATATCTACGTATCGTAGCAATAGCTTTCTAATGCTTCTTAAAACGCGATATCGCATCTCATTTCTATGTTTCATGGGAAGATATAATATGATTTGCGAAGTGTTATGTATTCCTCGCCTACACCTCAAATGAATGAAAATGCGACACTTCCTTGCAAGGAAATAGCTATTGCAGATGTCTACGTATCGTAGCAATAGAGTTCATATGATTCTTAAAACGCGATATCGCATCTCATTTCTATGTTTCATGGTAAGATATAACATGATTTGCGAAGTGTTATATATTCCTCGTCTACACTTCAAATGAATGTGAATGCGATACTTCCTCGCTAGGAAATAGCGTTTGCAGATATCTACGTATCGTAGCAATAGCTTTCTAATGCTTCTTAAAACGCGATATCGAATCTCATTTCTATGTTTCATGGAATAGATATAATATGATTTGCGAAGTATCATGTATTCCTCGTCTACACTTCAAATGAATGCAAAATGCGACACTTCCTTGCTAGGAAATAGCGTCTGCAGATGTCTAGGTATCGTAGCAAGAGAGTTCAAATGCTTCTTAAAACGAGATATTGCATCTCATATCTATGTTTCATGATAAGATATAATATTCATTGCGAAGTGTTATGCATTCCTCGTCTACATTTCAAATGAATGTAAATGCGACACTTCCATGCAAGGAAATAGCGTTTGCAGATGTCTACGTATCGTAGAAATAGAGTTCTTATGATTCTTAAAACGCTATATTGCATCTCATTTCTACGTTTCATGGTAAGATATAATATGTTTTGCGAAGTGTCATGTATTCCTCGTCTACACTTCAAATGAATGTGAATGCCACACTTCCTCGCTAGGAAATAGCGTTTGCAGATGTCTACGTACCGTAGCAATAGATTTCTAATGCTTCTTAAAACGCGATATCGCATCCCATTTCTATGTTTCATGATAAGATATAATATGATTTGCGAAGTGTTATGTATTCCTCGTCTACACATCAAATGAATGTGAATGCGATACTTCCTCGCTAGGAAATAGCGTTTGCAGATGTCTACGTATCGTAGCAATAGCTTTCTAATGCTTCTTAAAACGAGATATTGCATCTCATATCTATGTTTGATGATAAGATATAATATTCATTGCGAAGTGTTATGCATTCCTCGTCTTCGATTCAAATGAATGTAAATGCGACACTTCGATGCAAGGAAATAGCATTTGCAGATGTCTACGTATCGTAGCAATAGAGTTCTTATGATTCTAAAAACGCTATATTGCATCTCACTTCTACGTTTCATGGTAAGATATAATATGATTTGCGAAGTGTCATGTATTCCTCGTCTACAATTCAAATGAATGTGAATGCGACACTTCCTCGCTAGGAAATAGCGTTTGCAGATGTCTACGTATCGTAGCAACAGAGTTCTAATGCTACTTAAAACGCGATATCGCATCTCATTTCTATGTTTCATGGTAAGATATAATATGATTTGCGAAGTGTTATGTATTCCTCGTCTACACTTCAAATGAATGTAAATGCGACACTTCCTTGCAAGGAAATAGCGTTTGCAGATGCCTACGTATCGAAGCAATAGAGTTCAAATGCTTCTTAAAACGCGATATCGCATCTCATCTCTATGTTTCATGGTAAGATATAATATGATTTGCGAAGTATCACGTACTCCTCGTCTACACTTCAAATGAATGTAAATGCGACACTTCCTTGCTACGCAATAGCGTCTGCAGATGTCTACGTATCGTAGCAATAGGGTTCATATGATTCTTATAACGAGATATCGCATCTCATTTCTATGTTTCATGGTAAGATATAATATGATTTGCGAAGTGTTATGTATTCCTCGCCTACACTTCAAATGAATGTAAATGCGACACTTCTTTGCTAGGAAATAGCGTTTGCAAATGTCTACCTATCGTAGCAATAGTGTTCTAATGCTTCTTAAAACGCGATATCGCATCTCATTTCTATGTTTCATGGTAAGATATAATATGATTTGCGAAGTATCATGTATTCCTCGTCTACACTTCAAATGAATGAAAATGCGACACTTCCTTGCTAGGAAATAGCGTTTGCAGATGTCTACGTATCGTAGCAATAGAGTTCTAGTACTACTTAGAACGCGATATCGCATCCCATTTCTATGTTTCATTGTAAGATATAATATGATTTGCGAAGTGTTATGTATTCCTCGCCTACACTTCAAATGAATGTGAATGCGATACTTCCTCGCTAGGAAATAGCGTTTGCAGATGTCTACGTATCGTAGCAATAGCTTTCTAATGCTTCTTAAAACGCGACATCGCATCTCATTTCTATGCTTCATGGTAAGATATAATATGATTTGCGAAGTGTTATGTAATCCTCGTCTACGATTCAAATGAATGTAAATGCGACACTTCCTTGCAAGGAAATAGCGTTTGCAGATGTCTACGTATCGTAGCAATAGAGTTCTAATGCTTCTTAAAACGCGATATCGCATCTCATTTCTATGTTTCATGGTAAGATATAATATGATTTGCGAAGTGTTATGTATTCCTCGTCTACACTTCAAATGAATGTGAATGCGATACTTCCTCGCTAGGAAATAGCGTTTGCAGATATCTACGTATCGTAGCAATAGCTTTCTAATGCTTCTTAAAACGCGATATCGAATCTCATTTCTATGTTTCATGGTATAGATATAATATGATATGCGAAGTATCATGTATTCCTCGTCTACACTTCAAATGAATGTAAATGCGACACTTCCTTGCTAGGAAATAGCGTCTGCAGATGTCTAGGTATCGTAGCAATAGAGTTCTAATGCTTCTTAAAACGCGATATCGCATCTCATTTCTATGTTTCATGGTAAGATATAATATTCATTGCGAAGTGTTATGCATTCCCCGTCTACGATTCAAATGAATGTAAATGCGACACTTCCTTGCAAGGAAATAGCGTTTGCAGATGTCTACATATCGTAGCAATAGAGTTCTTAAGATTCTTAAAACGCTATATTGCATCTCATTTCTACGTTTCATGGTAAGATATAATATGATTTGCGAAGTGTCATGTATTACTCGTCTACACTTCAAATGAATGTGAATGCGACACTTCCTCGCTAGGAAATAGCGTTTGCAGATGTCTACGTATCGTAGCAATAGAGTTCTAATGCTTCTTAAAACGCGATATCGCATCTCATTTCTATGTTTCATGATAAGATATAATATGATTTGCAAAGTGTTATGTATTCCTCGTCTACACTTCAAATGAATGTAAATGCGACACTTCCTTGCAAGGAAATAGCGTTTGCAGATGTCTACGTATCGTAGCAATAGAGTTCTAATGCTTCTTGAAACGCGATATCGCATCTCATTTCTATGTTTCATGATAAGATATAATATGATTTGCGAAAGTATCATGTATTCCTCGTCTACACTTCAAATGAATGTAAATGCGACACTTCCTTGCTAGGAAATAGCGTCTGCCGATGTCTAGGTATCGTAGCAATAGAGTTCTAATGCTACTTAAAACGCGATATCGCATCTCATTTCTATGCTTCATGGTAAGATATAATATGATTTGCGAAGTGTTATGTATTCCTCGTCTACACTTCAAATGAATGTAAATGCGACACTTCTTTGCTAGGAAATAGCGTTTGCAAATGTCTACCTATCGTAGCAATAGTGATCTAATGCTTCTTAAAACGCGATATCGCATCTCATATCTATGTTTCATGATGAGATATAATATTCATTGCGAAGTGTTACGCATTCCCCGTCTACGATTCAAATGAATGTAAATGCGACACTTCCTTGCAAGGAAATAGCGTTTGCAGATATCTACGTATCGTAGCAATAGAGTTCTAATGCTTCTTAAAACGCGATATCGCATCTCATTTCTATGTTTCATGGTAAGATATAATATGATTTGCGAAGTATCATGTATTCCTCGTCTACACTTCAAATGAATGTGAATGCGACACTTCCTTGCTAGGAAATAGCGTCTGCCGATGTCTAGGTATCGTAGCAATAGAGTTCTAATGCTACTTAAAACGCGATATCGCATCTCATTTCTATGCTTCATGGTAAGATATAACATGATTGGCGAAGTGTTATGTATTTCTCGTCTACGATTCAAATGAATGTAAATGCGACACTTCCTTGCAAGGAAATAGCGTTTGCAGATGGCTACGTATCGTAGCAATAGAGTTCTAGTGCTTCTTAAAACGCGATATCGCATCTCATTTCTATGTTTCATGGTAAGATATAATATGATTTGCGAAGTGTTATGTATTCCTCGCCTACACGTCAAATGAATGTAAATGCGACACTTCCTTGCAAGGAAATAGCGTTTGCAGATGTCTAGGTATCGTAGCAATAGAGTTCTAATGCTTCTTAAAACGCGATATCGCATCTCATTTCTATGTTTCATGGTAAGATATAATATGATTTGCGAAGTTTTATGTATTCCTCGTCTACACTTCAAATGAATGAAAATGCGACACTTCTTTGCTAGGAAATAGCGTTTGCAAATGTCTACCTATCGTAGCAATAGTGTTCTAATGCTTCTTAAAACGCGATATCGCAACTCATTTCTATGTTTCATGGTAAGATATAATATGATTTGCGAAGTGTCATGTATTCCTCGTCTACACTTCAAATGAATGTAAATGCGACACTTCCTTGCAAGGAAATAGCGTCTGCAGATGTCTAGGTATCGTAGCAATAGAGTTCTAATGCTTCTTAAAACGCGATATCGCATCTCATTTCTATGTTTCATGGTAAGATATAATATGATTTGCGAAGTTTTATGTATTCCTCGTCTACACTTCAAATGAATGTAAATGCGACACTTCTTTGCTAGGAAATAGCGTTTGCAAATGTCTACATATCGTAGCAATAGTGTTCTAATGCTTCTTAAAACGCGATATCGCATCTCATTTCTATGTTTCATGGTAAGATATAACATGATTTGCGAAGTGTTATGTATTCCTCGTCTACACTTCAAATGAATGTGAATGCGATACTTCCTCGCTAGGAAATAGCGTTTGCAGATATCTACGTATCGTAGCAATAGCTTTCTAATTCTTCTTAAAACGCGATATCGAATCTCATTTCTATGTTTCATGGTATAGATATAATATGATATGCGAAGTATCATGTATTCCTCGTCTACACTTCAAATGAATGTAAATGCGACACTTCCTTCCTAGGCAATAGCGTCTGCAGATGTCTCCGTATCGTAGCAATAGAGTTCATATGATTCTTAAAGCGAGATATTGCATCTCATATCTATGTTTCCTGATAAGATATAATATTCATTGCGAAGTGTTATGCATTCCTCGTCTACGATTCAAATGAATGTAAATGCGACACTTCCTTGCAAGGAAATAGCGTTTGCAGATGTCTACGCATCGTAGCAATAGTGTTCTAATGCTTCTTAGAACGCGATATCGCATCTCATTTCTATGTTTCATGGTAAGATATAATATGATTTGCGAAGTGTTATGTATTCCTCGTCTACACTTCAAATGAATGTAAATGCGACACTTCTTTGCTAGGAAATAGCGTTTGCAAATGTCTACCTATCGTAGCAATAATGTTCTAATGCTTCTTAAAACGCGATATCGCATCTCATTTCTATGTTTCTTGGTAAGATATAATATGATTTGCGAAGTATCATGTATTCCTCGTCTACACTTCAAATGAATGTAAATGCGACACTTCCTTGCTAGGAAATAGCGTCTGCCGATGTCTAGGTATCGTAGCAATAGAGTTCTAATGCTACTTAAAACGCGATATCGCATCTCATTTCTATGCTTCATGGTAAGATATAATATGATTTGCGAAGTGTTATGTATTCCTCGTCTACACTTCAAATGAATGTAAATGCGACACTTCCTTCCTAGGCAATAGCGTCTGCAGATGTCTCCGTATCGTAGCAATAGAGTTCATATGATTCTTAAAGCGAGATATTGCATCTCATATCTATGTTTCCTGATAAGATATAATATTCATTGCGAAGTGTTATGCATTCCTCGTCTACGATTCAAATGAATGTAAATGCGACACTTCTTTGCTAGGAAATAGCGTTTGCAAATGTCTACCTATCGTAGCAATAATGTTCTAATGCTTCTTAAAACGCGATATCGCATCTCATTTCTATGTTTCCTGGTAAGATATAATATGATTTGCGAAGTATCATGTATTCCTCGTCTACACTTCAAATGAATGTAAATGCGACACTTCCTTGCTAGGAAATAGCGTCTGCCGATGTCTAGGTATCGTAGCAATAGAGTTCTAATGCTACTTAAAACGCGATATCGCATCTCATTTCTATGCTTCATGGTAAGATATAATATGATTTGCGAAGTGTTATGTATTCCTCGTCTACACTTCAAATGAATGTAAATGCGACACTTCCTTGCAAGGAAATAGCGTTTGCAGATGTCTACGTATCGAAGCAATAGAGTTTAAACGCTTCTTAAAACGAGATATTGCATCTCATATCTATGTTTCATGATGAGATATAATATTCATTGCGATGTGTTATGCATTCCCCGTCTACGATTCAAATGAATGTAAATGCGACACTTCCTTGCAAGGAAATAGCGTTTGCAGATGTCTAGGTATCGTAGCAATAGAGTTCTAATGCTTCTTAAAACGCGATATCGCATCTCATTTCTATGTTTCATGGTAAGATATAATATGATTTGCGAAGTGTTATGTATTCCTCGTCTACACTTCAAATGAATGTAAATGCGACACTTCTTTGCTAGGAAATAGCGTTTGCAAATGTCTACCTATCGTAGCAATAATGTTCTAATGCTTCTTAAAACGCGATATCGCATCTCATTTCTATGTTTCTTGGTAAGATATAATATGATTTGCGAAGTATCATGTATTCCTCGTCTACACTTCAAATGAATGTAAATGCGACACTTCCTTGCTAGGAAATAGCGTCTGCCGATGTCTAGGTATCGTAGCAATAGAGTTCTAATGCTACTTAAAACGCGATATCGCATCTCATTTCTATGCTTCATGGTAAGATATAATATGATTTGCGAAGTGTTATGTATTCCTCGTCTACACTTCAAATGAATGTAAATGCGACACTTCCTTCCTAGGCAATAGCGTCTGCAGATGTCTCCGTATCGTAGCAATAGAGTTCATATGATTCTTAAAGCGAGATATTGCATCTCATATCTATGTTTCCTGATAAGATATAATATTCATTGCGAAGTGTTATGCATTCCTCGTCTACGATTCAAATGAATGTAAATGCGACACTTCCTTGCAAGGAAATAGCGTTTGCAGATGTCTACGCATCGTAGCAATAGTGTTCTAATGCTTCTTAGAACGCGATATCGCATCTCATTTCTATGTTTCATGGTAAGATATAATATGATTTGCGAAGTGTTATGTATTCCTCGTCTACACTTCAAATGAATGTAAATGCGACACTTCTTTGCTAGGAAATAGCGTTTGCAAATGTCTACCTATCGTAGCAATAATGTTCTAATGCTTCTTAAAACGCGATATCGCATCTCATTTCTATGTTTCTTGGTAAGATATAATATGATTTGCGAAGTATCATGTATTCCTCGTCTACACTTCAAATGAATGTAAATGCGACACTTCCTTGCTAGGAAATAGCGTCTGCCGATGTCTAGGTATCGTAGCAATAGAGTTCTAATGCTACTTAAAACGCGATATCGCATCTCATTTCTATGCTTCATGGTAAGATATAATATGATTTGCGAAGTGTTATGTATTCCTCGTCTACACTTCAAATGAATGTAAATGCGACACTTCCTTGCAAGGAAATAGCGTTTGCAGATGTCTACGTATCGAAGCAATAGAGTTTAAACGCTTCTTAAAACGAGATATTGCATCTCATATCTATGTTTCATGATGAGATATAATATTCATTGCGATGTGTTATGCATTCCCCGTCTACGATTCAAATGAATGTAAATGCGACACTTCCTTGCAAGGAAATAGCGTTTGCAGATGTCTAGGTATCGTAGCAATAGAGTTCTAATGCTTCTTAAAACGCGATATCGCATCTCATTTCTATGTTTCATGGTAAGATATAATATGATTTGCAAAGTGTTATGTATTCCTCGTCTACACTTCAAATGAATGTAAATGCGACACTTCCTTGCAAGGAAATAGCGTTTGCAGATGTCTACGTATCGTAGCAATAGAGTTCTAATGCTTCTTAAAACGCGATATCGCATCTCATTTCTATGTTTCATGATAAGATATAATATGATTTTCGAAAGTATCATGTATTCCTCGTCTACACTTCAAATGAACGTAAATGCGACACTTCCTTGCTAGGAAATAGCGTCTGCCGATGTCTAGGTATCGTAGCAATAGAGTTCTAATGCTACTTAAAACGCGATATCGCATCTCATTTCTATGCTTCATGGTAAGATATAATATGATTTGCGAAGTGTTATGTATTCCTCGTCTACACTTCAAATGAATGTAAATGCGACACTTCTTTGCTAGGAAATAGCGTTTGCAAATGTCTACCTATCGTAGCAATAGTGATCTAATGCTTCTTAAAACGCGATATCGCATCTCATATCTATGTTTCATGATGAGATATAATATTCATTGCGAAGTGTTATGCATTCCCCGTCTACGATTCAAATGAATGTAAATGCGACACTTCCTTGCAAGGAAATAGCGTTTGCAGATATCTACGTATCGTAGCAATAGAGTTCTAATGCTTCTTAAAACGCGATATCGCATCTCATTTCTATGTTTCATGGTAAGATATAATATGATTTGCGAAGTATCATGTATTCCTCGTCTACACTTCAAATGAATGTGAATGCGACACTTCCTTGCTAGGAAATAGCGTCTGCCGATGTCTAGGTATCGTAGCAATAGAGTTCTAATGCTACTTAAAACGCGATATCGCATCTCATTTCTATGCTTCATGGTAAGATATAATATGATTGGCGAAGTGTTATGTATTTCTCGTCTACGATTCAAATGAATGTAAATGCGACACTTCCTTGCAAGGAAATAGCGTTTGCAGATGGCTACGTATCGTAGCAATAGAGTTCTAGTGCTTCTTAAAACGCGATATCGCATCTCATTTCTATGTTTCATGGTAAGATATAATATGTTTTGGAAGTGTTATGTATTCCTCGCCTACACGTCAAATGAATGTAAATTCGACACTTCCTTGCAAGGAAATAGCGTTTGCAGATGTCTAGGTATCGTAGCAATAGAGTTCTAATGCTTCTTAAAACGCGATATCGCATCTCATTTCTATGTTTCATGGTAAGATATAATATGATTTGCGAAGTTTTATGTATTCCTCGTCTACACTTCAAATGAATGAAAATGCGACACTTCTTTGCTAGGAAATAGCGTTTGCAAATGTCTACCTATCGTAGCAATAGTGTTCTAATGCTTCTTAAAACGCGATATCGCATCTCATTTCTATGTTTCATGGTAAGATATAATATGATTTGCGAAGTGTCATGTATTCCTCGTCTACACTTCAAATGAATGTAAATGCGACACTTCCTTGCAAGGAAATAGCGTCTGCAGATGTCTCCGTATCGTAGCAATAGAGTTCATATGATTCTTAAAGCGAGATATTGCATCTCATATCTATGTTTCCTGATAAGATATAATATTCATTGCGAAGTGTTATGCATTCCTCGTCTACGATTCAAATGAATGTAAATGCGACACTTCCTTGCAAGGAAATAGCGTTTGCAGATGTCTACGCATCGTAGCAATAGTGTTCTAATGCTTCTTAGAACGCGATATCGCATCTCATTTCTATGTTTCATGGTAAGATATAATATGATTTGCGAAGTGTTATGTATTCCTCGTCTACACTTCAAATGAATGTAAATGCGACACTTCTTTGCTAGGAAATAGCGTTTGCAAATGTCTACCTATCGTAGCAATCATGTTCTAATGCTTCTTAAAACGCGATATCGCATCTCATTTCTATGTTTCTTGGTAAGATATAATATGATTTGCGAAGTATCATGTATTCCTCGTCTACACTTCAAATGAATGTAAATGCGACACTTCCTTGCAAGGAAATAGCGTTTGCAGATGTCTACGTATCGAAGCAATAGAGTTCAAACGCTTCTTAAAACGAGATATTGCATCTCATATCTATGTTTCATGATGAGATATAATATTCATTGCGAAGTGTTATGCATTCCCCGTCTACGATTCAAATGAATGTAAATGCGACACTTCCTTGCAAGGAAATAGCGTTTGCAGATGTCTAGGTATCGTAGCAATAGAGTTCTAATGCTTCTTAAAACGCGATATCGCATCTCATTCCTATGTTTCATGGTAAGATATAATATTCATTGCGAAGTGTTATGCATTCCCCGTCTACGATTCAAATGAATGTAAATGCGACACTTCCTTGCAAGGAAATAGCGTTTGCAGATGTCTACGTATCGTAGCAATAGAGTTCTTATGATTCTTAAAACGCTATATTGCATCTCATTTCTACGTTTCATGGTAAGATATAATATGATTTGCGAAGTGTCATGTATTGCTCGTCTACACTTCAAATGAATGTGAATGCGACACTTCCTCGCTAGGAAATAGCGTTTGCAGATGTCTACGTATCGTAGCAATAGAGTTCTAATGCTTCTTAAAACGCGATATCGCATCTCATTTCTATGTTTCATGATAAGATATAATATGATTTGCGAAAGTATCATGTATTCCTCGTCTACACTTCAAATGAATGTAAATGCGACACTTCCTTGCTAGGAAATAGCGTCTGCCGATGTCTAGGTATCGTAGCAATAGAGTTCTAATGCTACTTAAAACGCGATATCGCATCTCATTTCTATGCTTCATGGTAAGATATAATATGATTTGCGAAGTGTTATGTATTCCTCGTCTACACTTCAAATGAATGTAAATGCGACACTTCTTTGCTAGGAAATAGCGTTTGCAAATGTCTACCTATCGTAGCAATAATGTTCTAATGCTTCTTAAAACGCGATATCGCATCTCATTTCTATGTTTCTTGGTAAGATATAATATGATTTGCGAAGTATCATGTATTCCTCGTCTACACTTCAAATGAATGTAAATGCGACACTTCCTTGCTAGGAAATAGCGTCTGCCGATGTCTAGGTATCGTAGCAATAGAGTTCTAATGCTACTTAAAACGCGATATCGCATCTCATTCCTATGCTTCATGGTAAGATATAATATGATTTGCGAAGTGTTATGTATTCCTCGTCTACACTTCAAATGAATGTAAATGCGACACTTCCTTGCAAGGAAATAGCGTTTGCAGATGTCTAGGTATCGTAGCAATAGAGTTCTAATGCTTCTTAAAACGCGATATCGCATCTCATTTCTATGTTTCATGGTAAGATATAATATGATTTGCGAAGTTTTATGTATTCCTCGTCTACACTTCAAAATGAATGAAAATGCGACACTTCTTTGCTAGGAAATAGCGTTTGCAAATGTCTACCTATCGTAGCAATAGTGTTCTAATGCTTCTTAAAACGCGATATCGCATCTCATTTCTATGTTTCATGGTAAGATATAATATGATTTGCGAAGTGTCATGTATTCCTCGTCTACACTTCAAATGAATGTAAATGCGACACTTCCTTGCAAGGAAATAGCGTCTGCAGATGTCTAGGTATCGTAGCAATAGAGTTCTAATGCTTCTTATAACGCGATATCGCATCTCATTTCTATGTTTCATGGTAAGATATAATATGATTTGCGAAGTTTTATGTATTCCTCGTCTACACTTCAAATGAATCTAAATGCGACACTTCTTTGCTAGGAAATAGCGTTTGCAAATGTCTACATATCGTAGCAATAGTGTTCTAATGCTTCTTAAAACGCGATATCGCATCTCATTTCTATGTTTCATGGTAAGATATAACATGATTTGCGAAGTGTTATGTATTCCTCGTCTACACTTCAAATGAATGTGAATGCGATACTTCCTCGCTAGGAAATAGCGTTTGCAGATATCTACGTATCGTAGCAATAGCTTTCTAATGCTTCTTAAAACGCGATATCGCATCTCATTTCTATGTTTCATGGGAAGATATAATATGATTTGCGAAGTGTTATGTATTCCTCGCCTACACTTCAAATGAATGTAAATGCGACACTTCCTTGCAAGGAAATAGCTATAGCAGATGTCTACGTATCGTAGCAATAGAGTTCATATGATTCTTAAAACGCGATATCGCATCTCATTTCTATGTTTCATGGTAAGATATAACATGATTTGCGAAGTGTTGTATATTCCTCGTCTACACTTCAAATGAATGTGAATGCGATACTTCCTCGCTAGGAAATAGCGTTTGCAGATATCTACGTATCGTAGCAATAGCTTTCTAATGCTTCTTAAAACGCGATATCGAATCTCATTTCTATGTTTCATGGAATAGATATAATATGATTTGCGAAGTATCATGTATTCCTCGTCTACACTTCAAATGAATGCAAAATGCGACACTTCCTTGCTAGGAAATAGCGTCTGCAGATGTCTAGGTATCGTAGCAAGAGAGTTCAAATGCTTCTTAAAACGAGATATTGCATCTCATATCTATGTTTCATGATAAGATATAATATTCATTGCGAAGTGTTATGCATTCCTCGTCTACATTTCAAATGAATGTAAATGCGACACTTCCATGCAAGGAAATAGCGTTTGCAGATGTCTACGTATCGTAGAAATAGAGTTCTTATGATTCTTAAAACGCTATATTGCATCTCATTTCTACCTTTCATGGTAAGATATAATATGATTTGCGAAGTGTCATGTATTCCTCGTCTACACTTCAAATGAATGTGAATGCCACACTTCCTCGCTAGGAAATAGCGTTTGCAGATGTCTACGTACCGTAGCAATAGAGTTCTAATGCTTCTTAAAACGCGATATCGCATCCCATTTCTATGTTTCATGATAAGATATAATATGATTTGCGAAGTGTTATGTATTCCTCGTCTACACATCAAATGAATGTGAATGCGATACTTCCTCGCTAGGAAATAGCGTTTGCAGATGTCTACGTATCGTAGCAATAGCTTTCTAATGCTTCTTAAAACGAGATATTGCATCTCATATCTATGTTTGATGATAAGATATAATATTCATTGCGAAGTGTTATGCATTCCTCGTCTTCGATTCAAATGAATGTAAATGCGACACTTCCATGCAAGGAAATAGCATTTGCAGATGTCTACGTATCGTAGCAATAGAGTTCTTATGATTCTAAAAACGCTATATTGCATCTCACTTCTACGTTTCATGGTAAGATATAATATGATTTGCGAAGTGTCATGTATTCCTCGTCTACAATTCAAATGAATGTGAATGCGACACTTCCTCGCTAGGAAATAGCGTTTGCAGATGTCTACGTATCGTAGCAACAGAGTTCTAATGCTACTTAAAACGCGATATCGCATCTCATTTCTATGTTTCATGGTAAGATATAATATGATTTGCGAAGTGTTATGTATTCCTCGCCTACACTTCAAATGAATGTAAATGCTACACTTCCTTGCAAGGAAATAGCGTTTGCAGATGCCTACGTATCGAAGCAATAGAGTTCAAATGCTTCTTAAAACGCGATATCGCATCTCATCTCTATGTTTCATGGTAAGATATAATATGATTTGCGAAGTATCACGTACTCCTCGTCTACACTTCAAATGAATGTAAATGCGACACTTCCTTGCTACGCAATAGCGTCTGCAGATGTCTACGTATCGTAGCAATAGGGTTCATATGATTCTTATAACGAGATATCGCATCTCATTTCTATGTTTCATGGTAAGATATAATATGATTTGCGAAGTGTTATGTATTCCTCGCCTACACTTCAAATGAATGTAAATGCGACACTTCTTTGCTAGGAAATAGCGTTTGCAAATGTCTACCTATCGTAGCAATAGTGTTCTAATGCTTCTTAAAACGCGATATCGCATCTCATTTCTATGTTTCATGGTAAGATATAATATGATTTGCGAAGTATCATGTATTCCTCGTCTACACTTCAAATGAATGTAAATGCGACACTTCCTTGCTAGGAAATAGCGTTTGCAGATGTCTACGTATCGTAGCAATAGAGTTCTAGTGCTACTTAAAACGCGATATCGCATCCCATTTCTATGTTTCATTGTAAGATATAGTATGATTTGCGAAGTGTTATGTATTCCTCGCCTACACTTCAAATGAATGTGAATGCGATACTTCCTCGCTAGGAAATAGCGTTTGCAGATGTCTACGTATCGTAGCAATAGCTTTCTAATGCTTCTTAAAACGCGACATCGCATCTCATTTCTATGCTTCATGGTAAGATATAATATGATTTGCGAAGTGTTATGTATTCCTCGTCTACGATTCAAATGAATGTAAATGCGACACTTCCTTGCAAGGAAATAGCGTTTGCAGATGTCTACGTATCGTAGCAATAGAGTTCTAATGCTTCTTAAAACGCGATATCGCATCTCATTTCTATGTTTCATGGTAAGATATAATATGATTTGCGAAGTATCATGTATTCCTCGTCTACACTTCAAATGAATGTAAATGCGACACTTCCTTGCTAGGAAATAGCGTCTGCAGATGTCTAGGTATCGTAGCAATAGAGTTCTAATGCTACTTAAAACGCGATATCGCATCTCATTTCTATGCTTCATGGTAAGATATAATATGATTGGCGAAGTGTTATGTATTCCTCGTCTACGATTCAAATGAATGTAAATGCGACACTTCCTTGCAAGGAAATAGCGTTTGCAGATGTCTACGTATCGTAGCAATAGAGTTCTAGTGCTTCTTAAAACGCGATATCGCATCTCATTTCTATGTTTCATGGTAAGATATAATATGATTTGCGAAGTGTTATGTATTCCTCGCCTACACTTCAAATGAATGTAAATGCGACACATCCTTGCAAGGAAATAGCGATTGCAGATGCCTACGTATCGTAGCAATAGAGTTCATATGATTCTTAAAACGCGATATCGCATCTCATTTCTATGTTTCATGGTAAGATATAACATGATTTGCGAAGTGTTATGTATTCCTCGTCTACACTTCAAATGAATGTGAAAGCGATACTTCCTCGCTAGGAAATAGCGTTTGCAGATATCTACGTGTCGTAGCAATAGCTTCCTAATGCTTCTTAAAACGCGATATCGAATCTCATTTCTATGTTTCATGGTATAGATATAATATGATTTGCGAAGTATCATGTATTCCTCGTCTACACTTCAATTGAATGTAAATGCGACACTTCCTTGCTAGGAAATAGCGTCTGCAGATGTCTAGGTATCGTAGCAGGAGAGTTCAAATGCTTCTTAAAACGAGATATTGCATCTCTTATCTATGTTTCATGATAAGATATAATATTCATTGCGAAGTGTTATGCATTCCCCGTCTACACTTCAAATGAATGTAAATGCGACACTTCCTTGCAAGGAAATAGCGATTGCAGATGTCTACGTATCGTAGCAATAGAGTTCTAATGCTTCTTAAAACGCGATATCGCATTTCATTTCTATGTTTCATGATAAGATATAATATGACTTGCGAAGTGTTATGTATTCCTCGTCTACACTTCAAATGAATGTAAATGCGACACTTCTTTGCTAGGAAATAGCGTTTGCAAATGTCTACCTATCGTAGCAATTGTGTTCTAATGCTTCTCAAAACGCGATATCGCATCTCATTTCTATGTTTCATGGTAAGATATAATATGATTTGCGAAGTGTTATGTATTCCTCGTCTACACTTCAAATGAATGTAAATGCGACACTTCCTTGCAAGGAAATAGCGTTTGCAGATGTCTACGTATCGAAGCAATAGAGTTCAAATGCTTCTTAAAACGCGATATCGCATCTCATCTCTATGTTTCATGGTAAGATATAATATGATTTGCGAAGTATCACGTATTCCTCGTCTACACTTCAAATGAATGTAAATGCGACACTTCCTTGCTACGCAATAGCGTCTGCAGATGTCTACGTATCGTAGCAATAGAGTTCATATGATTCTTAAAACAAGATATTGCATCTCATTTCTATGTTTCATGATAAGATATAATATGATTTGCGAAGTGTTATGTATTCCTCGTCTACACTTCAAATGAATGTAAATGCGACACTTCCTTGCAAGGAAATAGCGTTTGCAGATGTCTACGTATCGAAGCAATAGAGTTCAAATGCTTCTTAAAACGCGATATCGCATCTCATCTCTATGTTTCATGGTAAGATATAATATGATTTGCGAAGTATCACGTATTCCTCGTCTACACTTCAAATGAATGTAAATGCGACACTTCCTTGCAAGGAAATAGCGTTTGCAGATGTCTACGTATCGTAGCAATAGAGTTCTAATGCTTCTTAAAACGCGATATCGCATCTCATTTCTATGTTTCATGGTAAGATATAATATGATTTGCGAAGTATCATGTATTCCTCGTCTACACTTCAAATGAATGTAAATACGACACTTCCTTGCTAGGAACTAGCGTCTGCCGATGTCTAGGTGTCGTAGCAATAGAGTTCTAATGCTACTTAAAACGCGATATCGCATCTCATTTCTATGCTTCATGGTAAGATATAATATGATTTGCGAAGTGTTATGTATTCCTCGTCTACGATTCAAATGAATGTAAATGCGACACTTCCTTGCAAGGAAACAGCGTTTGCAGATGTCTACGTACCGTAGCAATAGAGTTCTAGTGCCTCTTAAAACGCGATATCGCATCTCATTTCTATGTTTCATGGTAAGATATAATATGATTTGCGAAGTGTTATGTATTCCTCGCCTACACTTCAAATGAATGTAAATGCGACACTTCCTTGCAAGGAAATAGCGTCTGCAGATGTCTACGTATCGTAGCAATAGAGTTCTTATGATTCTTAAAACGCTATATTGCATCTCATTTCTACGTTTCGTTGTAAGATATAATATGATTTGCGAAGTGTCATGTATTCCTCGTCTACACTTCAAATGAATGTAAATGCGACACTTCCTTGCAAGGAAATAGCGATTGCAGATGTCTACGTATCGTAGCAATAGAGTTCTAATGCTTCTTAAAACGCGATATCGCATTTCATTTCTATGTTTCATGATAAGATATAATATGATTTGCGAAGTGTTATGTATTCCTCGTCTACACTTCAAATGAATGTAAATGCGACACTTCTTTGCTAGGAAATAGCGTTTGCAAATGTCTACCTATCGTAGCAATAGTGTTCTAATGCTTCTCAAAACGCGATATCGCATCTCATTTCTATGTTTCATGGTAAGATATAATATGATTTGCGAAGTGTTATGTATTCCTCGTCTACACTTCAATTGAATGTAAATGCGACACTTCCTTGCAAGGAAATAGCGATTGCAGATGTCTACGTATCGTAGCAATAGAGTTCAAATGATTCTTAAAACGCGATATCGCATCTCATTTCTATGTTTCATGGTAAGATATAACATGATTTGCGAAGTGTTATGTATTCCTCGTCTACACATCAAATGAATGTGAATGCGATACTTCCTCGCTAGGAAATAGCGTTTGCAGATGTCTACGTATCGTAGCAATAGCTTTCTAATGCTTCTTAAAACGAGATATTGCATCTCATATCTATGTTTGATGATAAGATATAATATTCATTGCGAAGTGTTATGCATTCCTCGTCTACGATTCAAATGAATGTAAATGCGACACTTCCATGCAAGGAAATAGCATTTGCAGATGTCTACGTATCGTAGCAATAGAGTTCTTATGATTCTTAAAACGCTATATTGCATCTCATTTCTACGTTTCGTTGTAAGATATAATATGATTTGCGAAGTGTCATGTATTCCTCGTCTACACTTCAAATGAATGTAAATGCGACACTTCCTTGCAAGGAAATAGCGATTGCAGATGTCTACGTATCGTAGCAATAGAGTTCTAATGCTTCTTAAAACGCGATATCGCATTTCATTTCTATGTTTCATGATAAGATATAATATGACTTGCGAAGTGTTATGTATTCCTCGTCTACACTTCAAATGAATGTAAATGCGACACTTCTTTGCTAGGAAATAGCGTTTGCAAATGTCTACCTATCGTAGCAATAGTGTTCTAATGCTTCTCAAAACGCGATATCGCAACTCATTTCTATGTTTCATGGTAAGATATAATATGATTTGCGAAGTGTTATGTATTCCTCGTCTACACTTCAATTGAATGTAAATGCGACACTTCCTTGCAAGGAAATAGCGATTGCAGATGTCTACGTATCGTAGCAATAGAGTTCAAATTATTCTTAAAACGCGATATCGCATCTCATTTCTATGTTTCATGGTAAGATATAACATGATTTGCGAAGTGTTATGTATTCGTCGTCTACACATCAAAAGAATGTGAATGCGATACTTCCTCGATAGGAAATAGCGTTTGCAGATGTCTACGTATCGCAGCAATAGCTTTCTAATGCTTCTTAAAACGAGATATTGCATCTCATATCTATGTTTGATGATAAGATATAATATTCATTGCGAAGTGTTATGAATTCCTCGTCTACGATTCAAATGAATGTAAATGCGACACTTCCATGCAAGGAAATAGCATTTGCAGATGTCTACGTATCATAGCAATAGAGTTCTTATGATTCTTAAAACGCTATATTGCATCTCATTTCTACGTTTCGTGGTAAGATATAATATGATTTGCGAAGTGTCATGTATTCCTCGTCTACACTTCAAATGAATGTGAATGCGACACTTCCTCGCTAGGAAATAGCGTTTGCAAATGTCTACCTATCGTAGCAATAGTGTTCTAATGCTTCTCAAAACGCGATATCGCATCTCATTTCTATGTTTCATGGTAAGATATAATTTGATTTGCGAAGTGTTATGCATTCCTCGTCTACGATTCAAATGAATGTAAATTCGAAACTTCCATGCAAGGAAATAGCATTTGCAGATGTCTACGTATCGTAGCAATAGAGTTCTTATGATTCTAAAAACGCGATATCGCATCTCATTTCTATGTTTCATGGTAAGATATAATATGATTTGCGAAGTGTTATGTATTCCTCGTCTACACTTCAAATGAATGTAAATGCGACACTTCCTTGCAAGGAAATAGCGTTTGCAGATGTCTACGTATCGTAGCAACAGAATTCTAATGCTTCTTAAAACGCGATATCGCATCTCATTTCTATGTTTCATGATAAGATATAATATGATTTGCGAAGTATCATGTATTCCTCGTCTACACTTCAAATGAATGTAAATACGACACTTCCTTGCTAGGAACTAGCGTCTGCCGATGTCTAGGTATCGTAGCAATAGAGTTCTAATGCTACTTAAAACGCGATATCGCATCTCATTTCTATGCTTCATGGTAAGATATAATATGATTTGCGAAGTGTTATGTATTCCTCGTCTACGATACAAATGAATGTAAATGCGACACTTCCTTGCAAGGAAATAGCGTTTGCAGATGTCTACGTACCGTAGCAATAGAGTTCTAATGCTTCTTAAAACGCGATATCGCATCCCATTTCTATGTTTCATGGTAAGATATAATATGATTTGCGAAGTGTTATGTATTCCTCGCCTACACTTCAAATGAATGTAAATGCGACACTTCCTTGCAAGGAAATAGCGTCTGCAGATGTCTACGTATCGTAGCAATAGAGTTCATATGATTCTTAAAACGCGATATCGCATCTCATTTCTATGTTTCATGGTAAGATATAACCTGATTTGCGAAGTGTTATGTATTCCTCGTCTACACTTCAAATGAATGTGAATGCGATACTTCCTCGCTAGGAAATAGCGTTTGCAGATATCTACGTATCGTAGCAATAGCTTTCTAATGCTTCTTAAAACGCGATATCGAATCTCATTTCTATGTTTCATGGTATAGATATAATATGATTTGCGAAGTATCATGTATTCCTCGTCTACACTTCAAATGAATGTAAATGCGACACTTCCTTGCTAGGAAATAGCGTCTGCAGATGTCTAGGTATCGTAGCAATAGAGTTCAAATGCTTCTTAAAACGAGATATTGCATCTCATATCTATGTTTCATGATAAGATATAATATTCATTGCGAAGTGTTATGCATTCCTCGTCTACGTTTCAAATGAATGTAAATGCGACACTTCCATGCAAGGAAATAGCGTTTGCAGATGTCTACGTATCGTAGCAACAGAGTTCTAATGCTACTTAAAACGCGATATCGCATCTCATTTCTATGTTTCATGGTAAGATATAATATTCATTGCGAAGTGTTATGCATTCCTCGTCTACGATTCAAATGAATGTAAATGCGACACTTCCATGCAAGGAAATAGCATTTGCAGATGTCTACGTATCGTAGCAATAGAGTTCTTATGACTCTTAAAACGCTATATTGCATCTCATTTCTACGTTTCGTTGTAAGATATAATATGATTTGCGAAGTGTCATGTATTCCTCGTCTACACTTCAAATGAATGTGAATGCGACACTTCCTCGCTAGGAAATAGCGTTTGCAGATGTCTACGTATCGTAGCAATAGAGTTCTAATGCTTCTTAAAACGCGATATCGCATCTCATTTCTATGTTTCATGATAAAATATAATATGATTTGCGAAGTGTTATGTATTCCTCGTCTACACTTCAAATGAATGTAAATGCGACACTTCTTTGCTAGGAAATAGCGTTTGCAAATGTCTACCTATCGTAGCAATAGTGTTCTAATGCTTCTCAAAACGCGATATCGCATCTCATTTCTATGTTTCATGGTAAGATATAATTTGATTTGCGAAGTGTTATGTATTCCTCGTCTACACTTCAAATGAATGTAAATGCGACACTTCCTTGCAAGGAAATAGCGATTGCAGATGTCTACGTATCGTAGCAATAGAGTTCAAATGATTCTTAAAACGCGATATCGCATCTCCTTTCTATGTTTCATGGTAAGATATAACACGATTTGCGAAGTGTTATGTATTCCTCGTCTACACATCAAATGAATGTGAATGCGATACTTCCTCGCTAGGAAATAGCGTTTGCAGATGTCTACGTATCGTAGCAATAGCTTTCTAATGCTCCTTAAAACGAGATATTGCATCTCATATCTATGTTTGATGATAAGATATAATATTCATTGCGAAGTGTTATGCATTCCTCGTCTACGATTCAAATGAATATAAATTCGACACTTCCATGCAAGGAAATAGCATTTGCAGATGTCTACGTATCGTAGCAATAGAGTTCTTATGATTCTAAAAACGCGATATCGCATCTCATTTCTATGTTTCATGGTAAGATATAATATGATTTGCGAAGTGCTATGTATTCCTCGTCTACACTTCAATTGAATGTAAATGCGACACTTCCTTGCAAGGAAATAGCGATTGCAGATGCCTACGTATCGTAGCAATAGAGTTCAAATGATTCTTAAAACGCGATATCGCATCTCATTTCTATGTTTCATGGTAAGATATAACATGATTTGCGAAGTGTTATGTATTCCTCGTCTACACATCAAATGAATGTGAATGCGATACTTCCTCGCTAGGAAATAGCGTTTGCAGATGTCTACGTATCGTAGCAATAGCTTTCTAATGCTTCTTAAAACGAGATATTGCATCTCATATCTATGTTTGATGATAAGATATAATATTCATTGCGAAGTGTTATGCATTCCTCGTCTACGATTCAAATGAATGTAAATGCGACACTTCCATGCAAGGAAATAGCATTTGCAGATGTCTACGTATCATAGCAATAGAGTTCTTATGATTCTTAAAACGCTATATTGAATCTCATTTCTACGTTTCGTGGTAAGATATAACATGATTTGCGAAGTGTTATGTATTCCTCGTCTACACGTCAAATGAATGTGAATGCGATACTTCCTCGCTAGGAAATAGCGTTTGCAGATATCTACGTATCGTAGCAATAGCTTTCTAATGCTTCTTAAAACGCGATATCGAATCTCATTTCTATGTTTCATGGTATAGATATAATATGATTTGCGAAGTATCATGTATTCCTCGTCTACACTTCAAATGAATGTAAATGCGACACTTCCTTGCTAGGAAATAGCGTCTGCAGATGTCTAGGTATCGTAGCAATAGAGTTCAAATGCTTCTTAAAACGAGATATTGCATCTCATATCTATGTTTCATGATAAGATATAATATTCATTGCGAAGTGTTATGCATTCCTCGTCTACGTTTCAAATGAATGTAAATGCGACACTTCCATGCAAGGAAATAGCGTTTGCAGATGTCTACGTATCGTAGCAACAGAGTTCTAATGCTACTTAAAACGCGATATCGCATCTCATTTCTATGTTTCATGGTAAGATATAATATTCATTGCGAAGTGTTATGCATTCCTCGTCTACGATTCAAATGAATGTAAATGCGACACTTCCATGCAAGGAAATAGCATTTGCAGATGTCTACGTATCGTAGCAATAGAGTTCTTATGATTCTTAAAACGCTATATTGCATCTCATTTCTACGTTTCGTTGTAAGATATAATATGATTTGCGAAGTGTCATGTATTCCTCGTCTACACTTCAAATGAATGTGAATGCGACACTTCCTCGCTAGGAAATAGCGTTTGCAGATGTCTACGTATCGTAGCAATAGAGTTCTAATGCTTCTTAAAACGCGATATCGCATCTCATTTCTATGTTTCATGATAAAATATAATATGATTGGCGAAGTGTTATGTATTCCTCGTCTACACTTCAAATGAATGTAAATGCGACACTTCTTTGCTAGGAAATAGCGTTTGCAAATGTCTACCTATCGTAGCAATAGTGTTCTAATGCTTCTCAAAACGCGATATCGCATCTCATTTCTATGTTTCATGGTAAGATATAATTTGATTTGCGAAGTGTTATGTATTCCTCGTCTACACTTCAAATGAATGTAAATGCGACACTTCCTTGCAAGGAAATAGCGATTGCAGATGTCTACGTATCGTAGCAATAGAGTTCAAATGATTCTTAAAACGCGATATCGCATCTCCTTTCTATGTTTCATGGTAAGATATAACACGATTTGCGAAGTGTTATGTATTCCTCGTCTACACATCAAATGAATGTGAATGCGATACTTCCTCGCTAGGAAATAGCGTTTGCAGATGTCGACGTATCGTAGCAATAGCTTTCTAATGCTCCTTAAAACGAGATATTGCATCTCATATCTATGTTTGATGATAAGATATAATATTCATTGCGAAGTGTTTTGCATTCCTCGTCTACGATTCAAATGAATATAAATTCGACACTTCCATGCAAGGAAATAGCATTTGCAGATGTCTACGTATCGTAGCAATAGAGTTCTTATGATTCTAAAAACGCGATATCGCATCTCATTTCTATGTTTCATGGTACGATATAATATGATTTGCGAAGTGTTATGTATTCCTCGTCTACACTTCAATTGAATGTAAATGCGACACTTCCTTGCAAGGAAATAGCGATTGCAGATGCCTACGTATCGTAGCAATAGAGTTCAAATGATTCTTAAAACGCGATATCGCATCTCATTTCTATGTTTCATGGTAAGATATAACATGATTTGCGAAGTGTTATGTATTCCTCGTCTACACATCAAATGAATGTGAATGCGATACTTCCTCGCTAGGAAATAGCGTTTGCAGATGTCTACGTATCGTAGCAATAGCTTTCTAATGCTTCTTAAAACGAGATATTGCATCTCATATCTATGTTTGATGATAAGATATAATATTCATTGCGAAGTGTTATGCATTCCTCGTCTACGATTCAAATGAATGTAAATGCGACACTTCCATGCAAGGAAATAGCATTTGCAGATGTCTACGTATCATAGCAATAGAGTTCTTATGATTCTTAAAACGCTATATTGAATCTCATTTCTACGTTTCGTGGTAAGATATAACATGATTTGCGAAGTGTTATGTATTCCTCGTCTACACGTCAAATGAATGTGAATGCGATACTTCCTCGCTAGGAAATAGCGTTTGCAGATATCTACGTATCGTAGCAATAGCTTTCTAATGCTTCTTAAAACGCGATATCGAAACTCATTTCTATGTTTCATGGTATAGATATAATATGATTTGCGTAGTATCATGTATTCCTCGTCTACACTTCAAATGAATGTAAATGCGACACTTCCTTGCTAGGAAATAGCGTCTGCAGATGTCTAGGTATCGTAGCAATAGAGTTCAAATGCTTCTTAAAACGAGATATTGCATCTCATATCTATGTTTCATGATAAGATATAATATTCATTGCGAAGTGTTATGCATTCCTCGTCTACGTTTCAAATGAATGTAAATGCGACACTTCCATGCAAGGAAATAGCGTTTGCAGATGTCTACGTATCGTAGCAACAGAGTTCTAATGCTACTTAAAACGCGATATCGCATCTCATTTCTATGTTTCATGGTAAGATATAATATGATTTGCGAAGTGTTATGTATTCCTCGTCTACACATCAAATGAATGTAAATGCGACACTTCCTTGCAAGGAAATAGCGTTTGCAGATGTCTACGTATCGAAGCAATAGAGTTCAAATGCTTCTTAAAACGCGATATCGCATCTCATCTCTATGTTTCATGGTAAGATATAATATGATTCGCGAAGTATCACGTATTCCTCGTCTACACTTCAAATGAATGTAAATGCGACACTTCCTTGCTACGCAATAGCGTCTGCAGATGTCTACGTATCGTAGCAATAGAGTTCATATGATTCTTAAAACGAGATATTGCATCTCATTTCTACGTTTCGTGGTAAGATATAATATGATTTGCGAAGTGTCATGTATTCCTCGTCTACACTTCAAATGAATGTGAATGCGACACTTCCTCGCTAGGAAATAGCGTTTGCAGATGTCTACGTATCGTAGCAATAGAGTTCTAATGCTTCTTAAAACGCGATATCGCATGTCATTTCTACGTTTCGTGGTAAGATATAATATGATTTGCGAAGTGTCATGTATTCCTCGTCTACACTTCAAATGAATGTGAATGCGACACTTCCTCTCTAGGAAATAGCGTTTACAGATGTCTACGTATCGTAGCAATAGAGTTCTAATGCTTCTTAAAACGAGATATTGCATCTCATATCTATGTTTGATGATAAGATATAATATTCATTGCGAAGAGTTATGCATTCCTCGTCTACGATTCAAATGAATGTAAATGCGACACTTCCATGCAAGGAAATAGCATTTGCAGATGTCTACGTATCGTAGCAATAGAGTTCTTATGATTCTTAAAACGCTATATTGCATCTCATTTCTACGTTTCGTTGTAAGATATAATATGATTTGCGAAGTGTCATGTATTCCTCGTCTACACTTCAAATGAATGTGAATGCGACACTTCCTCGCTAGGAAATAGCGTTTGCAGATGTCTACGTATCGTAGCAATAGAGTTCTAATGCTTCTTAAAACGCGATATCGCATCTCATTTCTATGTTTCATGATAAGATATAATATGATTTGCGAAGTGTTATGTATTCCTCGTCTACACTTCAAATGAATGTAAATGCGACACTTCTTTGCTAGGAAATAGCGTTTGCAAATGTCTACCTATCGTAGCAATAGTGTTCTAATGCTTCTCAAAACGCGATATCGCATCTCATTTCTATGTTTCATGGTAAGATATAATATGATTTGCGAAGTGTTATGTATTCCTCGTCTACACTTCAATTGAATGTAAATGCGACACTTCCTTGCAAGGAAATAGCGATTGCAGATGTCTACGTATCGTAGCAGTAGAGTTCAAATGATTCTTAAAACGCGATATCGCATCTCATTTCTATGTTTCATGGTAAGATATAACATGATTTGCGAAGTGTTATGTATTCCTCGTCTACACATCAAATGAATGTGAATGCGATACTTCCTCGCTAGGAAATAGCGTTTGCAGATGTCTACGTATTGTAGCAATAGCTTTCTAATGCTTCTTAAAACGAGATATTGCATCTCATATCTATGTTTGATGATAAGATATAATATTCATTGCGAAGTGTTATGCATTCCTCGTCTACGATTCAAATGAATGTAAATGCGACACTTCCATGCAAGGAAATGGCATTTGCAGATGTCTACGTATCGTAGCAATAGAGTTCTTATGATTCTTAAAACGCTATATTGCATCTCATTTCTACGTTTCGTTGTAAGATATAATATGATTTGCGAAGTGTCATGTATTCCTCGTCTACACTTCAAATGAATGTGAATGCGACACTTCCTCGCTAGGAAATAGCGTTTGCAGATGTCTACGTATCGTAGCAATAGAGTTCTAATGCTTCTTAAAACGCGATATCGCATCTCATTTCTATGTTTCATGATAAAATATAATATGATTTGCGAAGTGTTATGTATTCCTCGTCTACACTTCAAATGAATGTAAATGCGACACTTCTTAGCTAGGAAATAACGTTTGCAAATGTCTACCTATCGTAGCAATAGTGTTCTAATGCTTCTCAAAACGCGATATCGCATCTCATTTCCATGTTTCATGGTAAGATATAATTTGATTTGCGAAGTGTTATGTATTCCTCGTCTACACTTCAAATGAATGTAAATGCGACACTTCCTTGCAAGGAAATAGCGATTGCAGATGCCTACGTATCGTAGCAATAGAGTTCAAATGATTCTTAAAACGCGATATCGCATCTCATTTCTATGTTTCATGGTAAGATATAACATGATTTGCGAAGTGTTATGTATTCCTCGTCTACACATCAAATGAATGTGAATGCGATACTTCCTTCTAGGAAATAGTGTTTGCAGATGTCTACGTATCGTAGCAATAGCTTTCTAATGCTTCTTAAAACGAGATATTGCATCTCATATCTATGTTTGATGATAAGATATAATATTCATTGCGAAGTGTTATGCATTCCTCGTCTACGATTCAAATGAATGTAAATGCGACACTTCCATGCAAGGAAATAGCATTTGCAGATGTCTACGTATCATAGCAATAGAGTTCTTATGATTCTTAAAACGCTATATTGAATCTCATTTCTACGTTTCGTGGTAAGATATAATATGATTTGCGAAGTGTCATGTATTCCTCGTCTACACTTCAAATGAATGTGAATGCGACACTTCCTCGCTAGGAAATAGCGTTTGCAAATGTCTACCTATCGTAGCAATAGTGTTCTAATGCTTCTCAAAACGCGATATCGCATCTCATTTCTATGTTTCATGGTAAGATATAATTTGATTTGCGAAGTGTTATGTATTCCTCGTCTACACTTCAGATGAATGTAAATGCGACACTTCCTTGCAAGGAACGAGCGTTTGCAGATGTCTACGTATCGTAGCAATAGCTTTCTAATGCTCCTTAAAACGAGATATTGCATCTCATATCTATGTTTGATGATAAGATATAATATTCATTGCGAAGTGTTATGCATTCCTCGTCTACGATTCAAATGAATGTAAATTCGACACTTCCATGCAAGGAAATAGCATTTGCAGATGTCTACGTATCGTAGCAATAGAGTTCTTATGATTCTAAAAACGCGATATCGCATCTCATTTCTATGTTTCATGGTAAGATATAATATGGTTTGCGAAGTATTATGTATTCCTCGTCTACACTTCAAATGAATGTAAATGCGACACTTCCTTGCAAGGAAATAGCGTTTGCAGATGTCTACGTATCGTAGCAATAGAGTTCTAATGCTTCTTAAAACGCGATATCGCACCTCATTTCTATGTTTCATGATAAGATATAATATGATTTGCGAAGTATCATGTATTCCTCGTCTACACTTCAAATGAATGTAAATACGACACTTCCTTGCTAGGAACTAGCGTCTGCCGATGTCTAGGTATCGTAGCAATAGAGTTCTAATGCTACCTAAAACGCGACATCGCATCTCATTTCTATGCTTCATGGTAAGATATAATATGATTTGCGAAGTGTTATGTATTCCTCGTCTACACGTCAAATGAATGTGAATGCGATACTTCCTCGCTAGGAAATAGCGTTTGCAGATATCTACGTATCGTAGCAATAGCATTCTAATGCTTCTTAAAACGCGATATCGAAACTCATTTCTATGTTTCATGGTATAGATATAATATGATTTGCGTAGTATCATGTATTCCTCGTCTACACTTCAAATGAATGTAAATGCGACACTTCCTTGCTAGGAAATAGCGTCTGCAGATGTCTAGGTATCGTAGCAATAGAGTTCAAATGCTTCTTAAAACGAGATATTGCATCTCATATCTATGTTTCATGATAAGATATAATATTCATTGCGAAGTGTTATGCATTCCTCGTCTACGTTTCAAATGAATGTAAATGCGACACTTCCATGCAAGGAAATAGCGTTTGCAGATGTCTACGTATCGTAGCAACAGAGTTCTAATGCTACTTAAAACGCGATATCGCATCTCATTTCTATGTTTCATGGTAAGATATAATATGATTTGCGAAGTGTTATGTATTCCTCGTCTACACATCAAATGAATGTAAATGCGACACTTCCTTGCAAGGAAATAGCGTTTGCAGATGTCTACGTATCGAAGCAATAGAGTTCAAATGCTTCTTAAAACGCGATATCGCATCTCATCTCTATGTTTCATGGTAAGATATAATATGATTTGCGAAGTATCACGTATTCCTCGTCTACACTTCAAATGAATGTAAATGCGACACTTCCTTGCTACGCAATAGCGTCTGCAGATGTCTACGTATCGTAGCAATAGAGTTCATATGATTCTTAAAACGAGATATTGCATCTCATATCTATGTTTGATGATAAGATATAATATTCATTGCGAAGTGTTATGCATTCCTCGTCTACGATTCAAATGAATGTAAATTCGACACTTCCATGCAAGGAAATAGCATTTGCAGATGTCTACGTATCGTAGCAATAGAGTTCTTATGATTCTAAAAACGCGATATTGCATCTCATTTCTATGTTTCATGGTAAGATATAATATGATTTGCGAAGTGTTATGTATTCCTCGTCTACACTTCAATTGAATGTAAATGCGACACTTCCTTGCAAGGAAATAGCGATTGCAGATGCCTACGTATCGTAGCAATAGAGTTCAAATGATTCTTAAAACGCGATATCGCATCTCATTTCTATGTTTCATGGTAAGATATAACATGATTTGCGAAGTGTTATGTATTCCTCGTCTACACATCAAATGAATGTGAATGCGATACTTCCTCGCTAGGAAATAGCGTTTGCAGATATCTACGTATCGTAGCAATAGCTTTCTAATGCTTCTTAAAACGAGATATTGCATCTCATATCTATGTTTGATGATAAGATATAATATTCATTGCGAAGTGTTATGCATTCCTCGTCTACGATTCAAATGAATGTAAATTCGACACTTCCATGCAAGGAAATAGCATTTGCAGATGTCTACGTATCATAGCAATAGAGTTCTCATGATTCTTAAAACGCTATATTGCATCTCATTTCTACGTTTCGTGGTAAGATATAATATGATTTGCGAAGTGTCATGTATTCCTCGTCTACACTTCAAATGAATGTGAATGCGACACTTCCTCGCTAGGAAATAGCGTTTGCAAATGTCTACCTATCGTAGCAATAGTGTTCTAATGCTTCTCAAAACGCGATATCGCATCTCATTTCTATGTTTCATGGTAAGATATAATTTGATTTGCGAAGTGTTATGTATTCCTCGTCTACACTTCAAATGAATGTAAATGCGACACTTCCTTGCAAGGAAATAGCGATTGCAGATGTCTACGTATCGTAGCAATAGAGTTCAAATGATTCTTAAAACGCGATATCGCATCTCATTTCTATGTTTCATGGTAAGATATAACATGATTTGCGAAGTGTTATGTATTCCTCGTCTACACATCAAATGAATGTGAATGCGATACTTCCTCGCTAGGAAATAGCGTTTGCAGATGTCTACGTATCGTAGCAATAGCTTTCTAATGCTCCTTAAAACGAGATATTGCATCTCATATCTATGTTTGATGATAAGGTATAATATTCATTGCGAAGTGTTATGCATTCCTCGTCTACGATTCAAATGAATGTAAATTCGACACTTCCATGCAAGGAAATAGCATTTGCAGATGTCTACGTATCGTAGCAATAGAGTTCTTATGATTCTAAAAACGCGATATCGCATCTCATTTCTACGTTTCATGGTAAGATATAATATGATTTGCGAAGTGTTATGTATTCCTCGTCTACACTTCAAATGAATTTAAATGCGACACTTCCTTGCAAGGAAATAGCGTTTGCAGATGTCTACGTATCGTAGCAATAGAGTTCATATGATTCTTAAAACGCGATATCGCATCTCATTTCTATGTTTCATGGTAAGATATAACATGATTTGCGAAGTGTTATGTATTCCTCGTCTACACTTCAAATGAATGTGAATGCGATACTTCCTCGCTAGGAAATAGCGTTTGCAGATATCTACGTATCGTAGCAATAGCTTTCTAATGCTTCTTAAAACGCGATATCGAATCTCAGTTCTATGTTTCATGGTATAGATATAATATGATTTGCGAAGTATCATGTATTCCTCGTCTACACTTCAAATGAATGTAAATGCGACACTTCCTTGCTAGGAAATAGCGTCTGCAGATGTCTAGGTATCGTAGCAATAGAGTTCAAATGCTTCTTAAAACGAGATATTGCATCTCATATCTATGTTTCATGATAAGGTATAATATTCATTGCGAAGTGTTATGCATTCCTCGTCTACGATTCAAATGAATGTAAATTCGACACTTCCTTGCAAGGAAATAGCGTCTGCAGATGTCTACGTATCGTAGCAATAGAGTTCATATGATTCTTAAAACGCGATATCGCATCTCATTTCTATGTTTCATGGTAAGATATAATATGATTTGCGAAGTGTTATGTATTCCTCGTCTACACATCAAATGAATGTAAATGCGACACTTCCTTGCAAGGAAATAGCGTTTGCAGATGTCTACGTATCGAAGCAATAGAGTTCAAATGCTTCTTAAAACGCGATATCGCATCTCATCTCTATGTTTCATGGTAAGATATAATATGATTTGCGAAGTATCACGTATTCCTCGTCTACACTTCAAATGAATGTAAATGCGACACTTCCTTGCTACGCAATAGCGTCTGCAGATGTCTACGTATCGTAGCAATAGAGTTCATATGATTCTTAAAACGAGATATTGCATCTCATATCTATGTTTGATGATAAGATATAATATTCATTGCGAAGTGTTATGCATTCCCCGTCTACGATTCAAATGAATGTAAATTCGACACTTCCATGCAAGGAAATAGCATTTGCAGATGTCTACGTATCGTAGCAATAGAGTTCTTATGATTCTAAAAACGCGATATCGCATCTCATTTCTATGTTTCATGGTAAGATATAATATGATTTGCGAAGTGTTATGTATTCCTCGTATACACTTCAAATGAACGTAAATGCGACACTTCCTTGCAAGGAAATAGCGTTTGCAGATGTCTACGTATCGTAGCAATAGAGTTCTTATGATTCTTAAAACGCTATATTGCATCTCATTTCTACGTTTCGTGGTAAGATATAATATGATTTGCGAAGTGTCATGTATTCCTCGTCTACACTTCAAATGAATGTGAATGGGACACTTCCTCGCTAGGAAATAGTGTTTGCAGATGTCTACGTATCGTAGCAATAGAGTTCTAATGCTTCTTAAAACGCGATATCGCATCTCATTTCTACGTTTCGTGGTAAGATATAATATGATTTGCGAAGTGTCATGTATTCCTCGTCTACACTTCAAATGAATGTGAATGCGACACTTCCTCGCTAGGAAATAGCGTTTGCAGATGTCTACGTATCGTAGCAATAGAGTTCTAATGCTTCTTAAAACGCGATATCGCATCTCATTTCTATGTTTCATGATAAGATATAATATGATTTGCGAAGTGTTATGTATTCCTCGTCTACACTTCAGATGAATGTAAATGCGACACTTCTTTGCTAGGAAATAGCGTTTGCAAATGTCTACCTATCGTAGCAATAGTATTCTAATGCTTCTCAAAACGCGATATCGCATCTCATTTCTATGTTTCATGGTAAGATATAACATGATTTGCGAAGTGTTATGTATTCCTCGTCTACACTTCAAATGAATGTGAATGCGATACTTCCTCGCTAGGAAATAGCGTTTGCAGATATCTACGTATCGTAGCAATAGCTTTCTAATGCTTCTTAAAACGCGATATCGCATCTCATTTCTATGTTTCATGGTAAGATATAATATGATTTGCGAAGTGTTATGTATTCCTCGTCTACACATCAAATGAATGTAAATGCGACACTTCCTTGCAAGGAAATAGCGTTTGCAGATGTCTACGTATCGAAGCAATAGAGTTCAAATGCTTCTTAAAACGCGATATCGCATCTCATCTCTATGTTTCATGGTAAGATATAATATGATTTGCGAAGTATCACGTATTCCTCGTCTACACTTCAAATGAATGTAAATGCGACACTTCCTTGCTACGCAATAGCGTCTGCAGATGTCTACGTATCGTAGCAATAGAGTTCATATGATTCTTAAAACGAGATATTGCATCTCATATCTATGTTTGATGATAAGATATAATATTCATTGCGAAGTGTTATGCATTCCCCGTCTACGATTCAAATGAATGTAAATTCGACACTTCCATGCAAGGAAATAGCATTTGCAGATGTCTACGTATCGTAGCAATAGAGTTCTTATGATTCTAAAACGCGATATCGCATCTCATTTCTATGTTTCATGGTAAGATATAATATGATTTGCGAAGTGTTATGTATTCCTCGTATACACTTCAAATGAACGTAAATGCGACACTTCCTTGCAAGGAAATAGCGTTTGCAGATGTCTACGTATCGTAGCAATAGAGTTCTTATGATTCTTAAAACGCTATATTGCATCTCATTTCTACGTTTCGTGGTAAGATATAATATGATTTGCGAAGTGTCATGTATTCCTCGTCTACACTTCAAATGAATGTGAATGGGACACTTCCTCGCTAGGAAATAGTGTTTGCAGATGTCTACGTATCGTAGCAATAGAGTTCTAATGCTTCTTAAAACGCGATATCGCATCTCATTTCTACGTTTCGTGGTAAGATATAATATGATTTGCGAAGTGTCATGTATTCCTCGTCTACACTTCAAATGAATGTGAATGCGACACTTCCTCGCTAGGAAATAGCGTTTGCAGATGTCTACGTATCGTAGCAATAGAGTTCTAATGCTTCTTAAAACGCGATATCGCATCTCATTTCTATGTTTCATGATAAGATATAATATGATTTGCGAAGTGTTATGTATTCCTCGTCTACACTTCAGATGAATGTAAATGCGACACTTCTTTGCTAGGAAATAGCGTTTGCAAATGTCTACCTATCGTAGCAATAGTATTCTAATGCTTCTCAAAACGCGATATCGCATCTCATTTCTATGTTTCATGGTAAGATATAACATGATTTGCGAAGTGTTATGTATTCCTCGTCTACACTTCAAATGAATGTGAATGCGATACTTCCTCGCTAGGAAATAGCGTTTGCAGATATCTACGTATCGTAGCAATAGCTTTCTAATGCTTCTTAAAACGCGATATCGATTCTCATTTCTATGTTTCATGGTAAGATATAATATGATTTGCGAAGTGTTATGTATTCCTCGTCTACACATCAAATGAATGTAAATGCGACACTTCCTTGCAAGGAAATAGCGTTTGCAGATGTCTACGTATCGAAGCAACAGAGTTCTAATGCTACTTAAAACGCGATATCGCATCTCATTTCTATGTTTCATGGTAAGATATAATATGATTTGCGAAGTGATATGTATTCCTCGTCTACACATCAAATGAATGTAAATGCGACACTTCCTTGCAAGGAAATAGCGTTTGCAGATGTCTACGTATCGTAGCAATAGAGTTCTTATGATTCTTAAAACGCTATATTGCATCTCATTTCTACGTTTCGTGGTAAGATATAATATGATTTGCGAAGTGTCATGTATTCCTCGTCTACACTTCAAATGAATGTGAATGGGACACTTCCTCGCTAGGAAATAGCGTTTGCAGATGTCTACGTATCGTAGCAATAGAGTTCTAATGCTTCTTAAAACGCGATATCGCATCTCATTTCTACGTTTCGTGGTAAGATATAATATGATTTGCGAAGTGTCATGTATTCCTCGTCTACACTTCAAATGAATGTGAATGCGACACTTCCTCGCTAGGAAATAGCGTTTGCAGATGTCTACGTATCGTAGCAATAGAGTTCTAATGCTTCTTAAAACGCGATATCGCATCTCATTTCTATGTTTCATGATAAGATATAATATGATTTGCGAAGTGTTATGTATTCCTCGTCTACACTTCAGATGAATGTAAATGCGACACTTCTTTGCTAGGTAATAGCGTTTGCAAATGTCTACCTATCGTAGCAATAGTATTCTAATGCTTCTCAAAACGCGATATCGCATCTCATTTCTATGTTTCATGGTAAGATATAACATGATTTGCGAAGTGTTATGTATTCCTCGTCTACACTTCAAATGAATGTGAATGCGATACTTCCTCGCTAGGAAATAGCGTTTGCAGATATCTACGTATCGTAGCAATAGCTTTCTAATGCTTCTTAAAACGCGATATCGCATCTCATTTCTACGTTTCGTGGTAAGATATAATATGATTTGCGAAGTGTCATGTATTCCTCGTCTACACTTCAAATGAATGTGAATGCGACACTTCCTCGCTAGGAAATAGCGTTTGCAGATGTCTACGTATCGTAGCAATAGAGTTCTAATGCTTCTTAAAACGCGATATCGCATCACATTTCTATGTTTCATGATAAGATATAATATGATTTGCGAAGTGTTATGTATTCCTCGTCTACACTTCAGATGAATGTAAATGCGACACTTCTTTGCTAGGAAATAGCGTTTGCAAATGTCTACCTATCGTAGCAATAGTATTCTAATGCTTCTCAAAACGCGATATCGCATCTCATTTCTATGTTTCATGGTAAGATATAACATGATTTGCGAAGTGTTATGTATTCCTCGTCTACACATCAAATGAATGTGAATGCGATACTTCCTCGCTAGGAAATAGCGATTGCAGATGTCTACGTATCGTAGCAATAACTTTCTAATGCTCCTTAAAACGAGATATTGCATCTCATATCTATGTTTGATGATAAGATATAATATTCATTGCGAAGTGTTATGCATTCCTCGTCTACGATCCAAATGAATGTAAATTCGACACTTCCATGCAAGGAAATAGCATTTGCAGATGTCTACGTATCGTAGCAATAGAGTTCTTATGATTCTAAAAACGCGATATCGCATCTCATTTCTATGTTTCATGGTAAGATATAATATGATTTGCGAAGTGTTATGTATTCCTCGTCTACACTTCAAATGAATGTAAATGCGACACTTCCTTGCAAGGAAATAGCGTTTGCAGATGTCTACGTATCGTAGCAATAGAGTTCTAATGCTTCTTAAAACGCGATATCTCATCTCATTTCTATGTTTCATGGTAAGATATAATATGATTTGCGAAGTATCATGTATTCCTCGTCTACACTTCAAATGAATGTAAATACGACACTTCCTTGCTAGGAACTAGCGTCTGCCGATGTCTAGGTATCGTAGCAATAGAGTTCTAATGCTACTTAAAACGCGATATCGCATCTCATTTCTATGCTTCATGGTAAGATATAATATGATTTGCGAAGTGTTATGTATTCCTCGTCTACACTTCAAATGAATGTAAATGCGACACTTCCTTGCAAGGAAATAGCGTTTGCAGATGTCTACGTATCGAAGCAATAGAGTTCAAACGCTTTTTAAAACGAGATATTGCATCTCATATCTATGTTTCATGATGAGATATAATATTCATTGCGAAGTGTTATGCATTCCCCGTCTACGATTCAAATGAATGTAAATGCGACACTTCCTTGCAAGGAAATAGCGTTTGCAGATGTCTAGGTATCGTAGCAATAGAGTTCTAATGCTTCTTAAAACGCGATATCGCATCTCATTTCTATGTTTCATGGTAAGATATAATATGATTTGCGAAGTTTTATGTATTGCACGTCTACACTTCAAATGAATGAAAATGCGACACTTCTTTGCTAGGAAATAGCGTTTGCAAATGTCTACCTATCGTAGCAATAGTGTTCTAATGCTACTTAAAACGCGATATCGCATCTCATTTCTATGTTTCATGGTAAGATATAATATGATTTGCGAAGTGTTATGTATTCCTCGTCTACACATCAAATGAATGTAAATGCGACACTTCCTTGCAAGGAAATAGCGTTTGCAGATGTCTACGTATCGAAGCAACAGAGTTCTAATGCTACTTAAAACGCGATATCGCATCTCATTTCTATGTTTCATGGTAAGATATAATATGATTTGCGAAGTGTTATGTATTCCTCGTCTACACATCAAATGAATGTAAATGCGACACTTCCTTGCAAGGAAATAGCGTTTGCAGATGTCTACGTATCGAAGCAATAGAGTTCAAATGCTTCTTAAAACGCGATATCGCATCTCATCTCTATGTTTCATGGTAAGATATAATATGATTTGCGAAGTATCACGTATTCCTCGTCTACACTTCAAATGAATGTAAATGCGACACTTCCTCGCTAGGAAATAGCGTTTGCAGATGTCTACGTATCGTAGCAATAGAGTTCTAATGCTTCTTAAAGCGCGATATCGCATCTCATTTCTATGTTTCACGATAAGATATAATATGATTTGCGAAGTGTTATGTATTCCTCGTCTACACTTCAAATGAATGTAAATGCGACACTTCTTTGCTAGGAAATAGCGTTTGCAAATGTCTACTTATCGTAGCAACAGTGTTCTAATGCTTCTCAAAACGCGATATCGCATCTCATTTCTATGTTTCATGGTAAGATATAATTTGATTAGCGAAGTGTTATGTATTCCTCGTCTACACTTCAAATGAATGTAAATGCGACACTTCCTTGCAAGGAAATAGCGATTGCAGATGTCTACGTATCGTAGCAATAGAGTTCAAATGATTCTTAAAACGCGATATCGCATCTCATTTCTATGTTTCATGGTAAGATATAACATGATTTGCGAAGTGTTATGTATTCCTCGTCTACACATCAAATGAATGTGAATGCGATACTTCCTCGCTAGGAAATAGCGTTTGCAGATGTCTACGTATCGTAGCATTAGCTTTCTAATGCTCCTTAAAACGAGATATTGCATCTCATATCTATGTTTGATGATAAGATATAATATTCATTGCGAAGTGTTATGCATTCCTCGTCTACGATTCAAATGAATGTAAATTCGACACTTCCATGCAAGGAAATAGCATTTGCAGATGTCTACGTATCGTAGCAATAGAGTTCTTATGATTCTAAGAACGCAATATCGCATCTCATTTCTATGTTTCATGGTAAGATATAATATGATTTGCGAAGTGTTATGTATTCCTCGTCTACACTTCAAATGAATGTAAATGCGACACTTCCTTGCAAGGAAATAGCGTTTGCAGATGTCTACGTATCGTAGCAATAGAGTTCTAATGCTTCTTAAAACGCGATATCGCATCTCATTTCTATGTTTCATGGTAAGATATAATATGATTTGCGAAGTGTTATGTATTCCTCGCCTACACTTCAAATGAATGTAAATGCGACACTTCCTTGCAAGGAAATAGCGTCTGCAGATGTCTACGTATCGTAGCAATAGAGTTCATATGATTCTTAAAACGCGATATCGCATCTCATTTCTATGTTTCATGGTAAGATATAACATGATTTGCGAAGTGTTATGTATTCCTCGTCTACACTTCAAATGAATGTGAATGCGATACTTCCTCGCTAGGAAATAGCGTTTGCAGATATCTACGTATCGTAGCAATAGCTTTCTAATGCTTCTTAAAACGCGATATCGAATCTCATTTCTATGTTTCATGGTATAGATATAATATGATTTGCGAAGTATCATGTATTCCTCGTCTACACTTCAAATGAATGTAAATGCGACACTTCCTTGATAGGAAATAGCATCTGCAGATGTCTAGGTATCGTAGCAATACAGTTCAAATGCTTCTTAAAACGAGATATTGCACCTCATACCTATGTTTCATGATAAGATATAATATTCATTGCGAAGTGTTATGCATTCCTCGTCTACGTTTCAAATGAATGTAAATGCGACACTTCCATGCAAGGAAATAGCGTTTGCAGATGTCTACGTATCGTAGCAGTAGAGTTCTTATGATTCTTAAAACGCTATATTGCATCTCATTTCTACGTTTCGTGGTAAGATATAATATGATTTGCGAAGTGTCATGTATTCCTCGTCTACGATTCAAATGAATGTAAATGCGACACTTCCTTGCAAGGAAATAGCGTTTGCAGATGTCTACGTACCGTAGCAATAGAGTTCTAATGCTTCTTAAAACGCGATATCGCATCTCATTTCTATGTTTCATGGTAAGATATAATATGATTTGCGAAGTGTTATGTATTCCTCGCCTACACTTCAAATGAATGTAAATGCGACACTTCCTTGCAAGGAAATAATGATTGCAGATGTCTACGTATCGTAGCAATAGAGTTCATATGATTCTTAAAACGCGATATCGCATCTCATTTCTATGTTTCATGGTAAGATATAACATGATTTGCGAAGTGTTATGTATTCCTCGTCTACACTTCAAATGAATGTGAATGCGATACTTCCTCGCTAGGAAATAGCGTTTGCAGATATCTACGTATCGTAGCAATAGCTTTCTAATGCTTCTTAAAACGCGATATCGCATCTCATTTCTATGTTTCATGGTAAGATATAATATGATTTGGGATGTGTTATGTATTCCTCGCCTACACTTCAAATGAATGTAAATGCGACACTTCCTTGCAAGGAAATAGCGATTGCAGATGTCTACGTATCGTAGCAATAGAGTTCATATGATTCTTAAAACGCGATATCGCATCTCATTTCTATGTTTCATGGTAAGATATAACATGATTTGCGAAGTGTTACATATTCCTCGTCTACACTTCAAATGAATGTGAATGCGATACTTCCTCGCTAGGAAATAGCGATTGCAGATGTCTACGTATCGTAGCAATAGAGTTCAAATGATTCTTAGAACGCGATATCGCATCTCATTTCTATGTTTCATGGTAAGATATAATATGATTTGGGAAGTGTTATGTATTCCTCGTCTACACTTCAAATGAATGTAAATGCGACACTTCCTTGCTAGGAAATAGCGTCCGCCGATTTCTAGGTATCGTAGCAATAGAGTTCTAATGCTACTTAAAACACGATATCGCATCTCATTTCTATGCTTCATGGAAAGATATAATATGATTTGCGAAGTGTTATGTATTCCTCGTCTACGATTCAAATGAATGTAAATGCGACACTTCCTTGCAAGGAAATAGCGTCTGCAGATGTCTACGTATCGTAGCAATAGAGTTCATATGATTCTTAAAACGCGATATCGCATCTCATTTCTATGTTTCATGGTAAGATATAACATGATTTTTGAAGTGTTATGTATTCCTCGTCTACACTTCAAATGAATGTGAATGCGATACTTCCTCGCTAGGAAATAGCGTTTGCAGATATCTACGTATCGTAGCAATAGCTTTCTAATGCTTCTTAAAACGCGATATCGAATCTCATTTCTATGTTTCATGGTATAGATATAATATGATTTGCGAAGTATCATGTATTCCTCGTCTACACTTCAAATGAATGTAAATGCGACACTTCCTTGATAGGAAATAGCATCTGCAGATGTCTAGGTATCGTAGCAATAGAGTTCAAATGCTTCTTAAAACGAGATATTGCACCTCATATCTATGTTTCATGATAAGATATAATATTCATTGCGAAGTGTTATGCATTCCTCGTCTACGTTTCAAATGAATGTAAATGCGACACTTCCATGCAAGGAAATAGCGTTTGCAGATGTCTACGTATCGTAGCAGTAGAGTTCTTATGATTCTTAAAACGCTATATTGCATCTCATTTCTACGTTTCGTGGTAAGATATAATATGATTTGCGAAGTGTCATGTATTCCTCGTCTACACTTCAAATGAATGTGAATGCGACACTTCCTCGCTAGGAAATAGCGTTTGCAGATGTCTACGTATCGTAGGAATAGAGTTCTAATGCTTCTTAAAACGGGATATCGCATCTCATTTCTATGTTTCATGATAAGATATAATATGATTTGCGAAGTGTTATGTATTCCTCGTCTACGATTCAAATGAATGTAAATGCGACACTTCCTTGCAAGGAAATAGCGTTTGCAGATGTCTACGTACCGTAGCAATAGAGGTCTAATGCTTCTTAAAACGCGATATCGCATCTCATTTCTATGTTTCATGGTAAGATATAATATGATTTGCGAAGTGTTATGTATTCCTCGCCTACACTTCAAATGAATGTAAATGCGACACTTCCTTGCAAGGAAATAGCGATTGCAGATGTCTACGTATCGTAGCAATAGAGTTCATATGATTCTTAAAACGCGATATCGCATCTCATTTCTATGTTTCATGGTAAGATATAACATGATTTGCGAAGTGTTATGTATTCCTCGTCTACACTTCAAATGAATGTGAATGCGATACTTCCTCGCTAGGAAATAGCGTTTGCAGATATCTACGTATCGTAGCAATAGCTTTCTAATGCTTCTTAAAACGCGATATCGCATCTCATTTCTATGTTTCATGGTAAGATATAATATGATTTGGGAAGTGTTATGTATTCCTCGCCTACACTTCAAATTAATGTAAATGCGACACTTCCTTGCAAGGAAATAGCGATTGCAGATGTCTACGTATCGTAGCAATAGAGTTCATATGATTCTTAAAACGCGATATCGCATCTCATTTCTATGTTTCATGGTAAGATATAACATGATTTGCGAAGTGTTACATATTCCTCGTCTACACTTCAAATGAATGTGAATGCGATACTTCCTCGCTAGGAAATAGCGATTGCAGATGTCTACGTATCGTAGCAATAGAGTTCAAATGATTCTTAGAACGCGAAATCGCATCACATTTCTATGTTTCATGGTAAGATATAATATGATTTGGGAAGTGTTATGTATTCCTCGTCTACACTTCAAATGAATGTAAATGCGACACTTCCTTGCTAGGAAATGGCGTCCGCCGATGTCTAGGTATCGTAGCAATAGAGTTCTAATGCTACTTAAAACACGATATCGCATCTCATTTCTATGCTTCATGGAAAGATATAATATGATTTGCGAAGTGTTATGTATTCCTCGTCTACACTTCAAATGAATGTAAATGCGACACTTCTTTGCTAGGAAATAGCGTTAGCAAATGTCTACCTATCGTAGCAATAGGGTTCTAATGCTACTCAAAACGCGATATCGCATCTCATTTCTATGTTTCATGGTAAGATATAATATGATTTGCGAAGTGTTATGTATTCCTCGTCTACACTTCAAATGAATGTAAATGCGACACTTCCTTGCAAGGAAATAGCGATTGCAGATGTCTACGTATCGTAGCAATAGAGTTCAAATGATTCTTAGAACGCGATATCGCATCTCATTTCTATGTTTCATGGTAAGATATAACATGATTTGCGAAGTGTTATGTATTCCTCGTCTACACATCAAATGAATGTGAATGCGATACTTCCTCGCTAGGAAATAGCGTTTGCAGATGTCTACGTATCGTAGCAATAGCTTTCTAATGCTCCTTAAAACGAGATATTGCATCTCATATCTATGTTTGATGATAAGACATAATATTCATTGCGAAGTGTTATGCATTCCTCGTCTACGATTCAAATGAATGTAAACGCGACACTTCCTTGCAAGGAAATTGCGTTTGCAGATGTCTACGTATCGAAGCAATAGAGTTCAAATGCTTCTTAAAACGCGATATCGCATCTCATCTCTATGTTTCATGGTAAGATATAATATGATTTGCGAAGTATCACGTATTCCTCGTCTACACTTCAAATGAATGTAACTGCGACACTTCCTTGCTACGCAATAGCGTCTGCAGATGTCTACGTATCGTAGCAATAGAGTTCATATGATTCTTAAAACGAGATATTGCATCTCATTTCTATGTTTCATGATAAGATATAATATGATTTGCGAAGTGTTATGTATTCCTCGTCTACACTTCAAATGAATGTAAATGCGACACTTCCTTGCAAGGAAATAGCGTTTGCAGATGTCTACGTATCGTAGCAATAGGGTTCTAATGCTTCTTAAAACGAGATATTGCATCTCATATCTATGTTTCATGATAAGGTATAATATTGATTGCGAAGTGTTATGCATTCCTCGTCTACGTTTCAAATGAATGTAAATGCGGCACTTCCATGCAAGGAAATAACGTTTGCAGATGTCTACGTATCGTAGCAATAGGGTTCTAATGCTTCTTAAAACGCGATATCGCATCTCATTTCTATGTTTCATGGTAAGATATAATATGATTTGCGAAGTGTTATGTATTCCTCGTCTACACTTCAAATGAATGTAAATGCGACACTTCTTTGCTAGGAAATAGCGTTTGCAGATGTCTACGTATCGTAGCAATAGCTTTCTAATGCTCCTTAAAACGAGATATTGCATCTCATATCTATGTTTGATGATAAGACATAATATTCATTGCGAAGTGTTATGCATTCCTCGTCTACGATTCAAATGAATGTAAATGCGACACTTCCTTGCAAGGAAATAGCGTTTGCAGATGTCTACGTATCGAAGCAATAGAGTTCAAATGCTTCTTAAAACGCGATATCGCATCTCATCTCTATGTTTCATGGTAAGATATAATATGATTTGCGAAGTATCACGTATTCCTCGTCTACACTTCAAATGAATGTAAATGCGACACTTCCTTGCTACGCAATAGCGTCTGCAGATGTCTACGTATCGTAGCAATAGAGTTCATATGATTCTTAAAACGAGATATTGCATCTCATTTCTATGTTTCATTATAAGATATAATATGATTTGCGAAGTGTTATGTATTCCTCGTCTACACTTCAAATGAATGTAAATGCGACACTTCCTTGCAAGGAAATAGCGTTTGCAGATGTCTACGTATCGTAGCAATAGGGTTCTAATGCTTCTTAAAACGCGATATCGCATCTCATTTCTATGTTTTATGGTAAGATATAATATGGTTTGCGAAGTATCATGTATTCCTCGTCTACACTTCAAATGAATGTAAATACGACACTTCCTTGCTAGGAACTAGCGTCTGCCGATGTCTAGGTATCGTAGCAATAGAGTTCTAATGCTACTTAAAACGCTATATCGCATCTCATTTCTATGCTTCATGGTAAGATATAATATGATTTGCGAAGTGTTATGTATTCCTCGTCTACGATTCAAATGAATGTAAATGCGACACTTCCTTGCAAGGAAATAGCGTTTGCAGATGTCTACGTACCGTAGCAATAGAGTTCTAATGCTTCTTAAAACGCGATATCGCATCTCATTTCTATGTTTCATGGTAAGATATAATATGATTTGCGAAGTGTTATGTATTCCTCGCCTACACTTCAAATGAATGTAAATGCGACACTTCCTTGCAAGGAAATAGCGATTGCAGATGTCTACGTATCGTAGCAATAGCTTTCTAATGCTTCTTAAAACGCGATATCGCATCTCATTTCTATGCTTCATGGTAAGATATAACATGATTTGCGAAGTGTTATGTATTCCTCGTCTACACTTCAAATGAATGTGAATGCGATACTTCCTCGCTAGGAAATAGCGTTTGCAGATATCTACGTATCGTAGCAATAGCTTTCTAATGCTTCTTAAAACGCGATATCGAATCTCATTTCTATGTTTCATGGTATAGATATAATATGATTTGCGAAGTATCATGTATTCCTCGTCTACACTTCAAATGAATGTAAATGCGACACTTCCTTGATAGGAAATAGCATCTGCAGATGTCTAGGTATCGTAGCAATAGAGTTCAAATGCTTCTTAAAACGAGATATTGCACCTCATATCTATGTTTCATGATAAGATATAATATTCATTGCGAAGTGTTATGCATTCCTCGTCTACGTTTCAAATGAATGTAAATGCGACACTTCCATGCAAGGAAATAGCGTTTGCAGATGTCTACGTATCGTAGCAGTAGAGTTCTTATGATTCTTAAAACGCTATATTGCATCTCATTTCTACGTTTCGTGTAAGATATAATATGATTTGCGAAGTGTCATGTATTCCTCGTCTACACTTCAAATGAATGTGAATGCGACACTTCCTCGCTAGGAAATAGCGTTTGCAGATGTCTACATATCGTAGCAATAGAGTTCTAATGCTTCTTAAAACGCGATATCGCATCTCATTTCTATGTTTCATGATAAGATATAATATGATTTGCGAAGTGTTATGTATTCCTCGTCTACGATTCAAATGAATGTAAATGCGACACTTCCTTGCAAGGAAATAGCGATTGCAGATGTCTACGTATCGTAGCAATAGAGTTCATATGATTCTTAAAACGCGATATCGCATCTCATTTCTATGTTTCATGGTAAGATATAACATGATTTGCGAAGTGTTACGTATTCCTCGTCTACACTTCAAATGAATGTGAATGCGATACTTCCTCGCTAGGAAATAGCGTCTGCAGATGTCTACGTATCGTAGCAATAGAGTTCATATGATTCTTAAAACGCGATATCGCATCTCATTTCTATGTTTCATGGTAAGATATAACATGATTTTTGAAGTGTTATGTATTCCTCGTCTACACTTCAAATGAATGTGAATGCGATACTTCCTCGCTAGGAAATAGCGTTTGCAGATATCTACGTATCGTAGCAATAGCTTTCTAATGCTTCTTAAAACGCGATATCGAATCTCATTTCTATGTTTCATGGTATAGATATAATATGATTTGCGAAGTATCATGTATTCCTCGTCTACACTTCAAATGAATGTAAATGCGACACTTCCTTGATAGGAAATAGCATCTGCAGATGTCTAGGTATCGTAGCAATAGAGTTCAAATGCTTCTTAAAACGAGATATTGCACCTCATATCTATGTTTCATGATAAGATATAATATTCATTGCGAAGTGTTATGCATTCCTCGTCTACGTTTCAAATGAATGTAAATGCGACACTTCCATGCAAGGAAATAGCGTTTGCAGATGTCTACGTATCGTAGCAGTAGAGTTCTTATGATTCTTAAAACGCTATATTGCATCTCATTTCTACGTTTCGTGGTAAGATATAATATGATTTGCGAAGTGTCATGTATTCCTCGTCTACACTTCAAATGAATGTGAATGCGACACTTCCTCGCTAGGAAATAGCGTTTGCAGATGTCTACGTATCGTAGCAATAGAGTTCTAATGCTTCTTAAAACGCGATATCGCATCTCATTTCTATGTTTCATGATAAGATATAATATGATTTGCGAAGTGTTATGTATTCCTCGTCTACGATTCAAATGAATGTAAATGCGACACTTCCTTGCAAGTAAATAGCGTTTGCAGATGTCTACGTACCGTAGCAATAGAGTTCTAATGCTTCTTAAAACGCGATATCGCATCTCATTTCTATGTTTCATGGTAAGATATAATATGATTTGCGAAGTGTTATGTATTCCTCGCCTACACTTCAAATGAATGTAAATGCGACACTTCCTTGCAAGGAAATAGCGATTGCAGATGTCTACGTATCGTAGCAATATAGTTCATATGATTCTTAAAACGCGATATCGCATCTCATTTCTATGTTTCATGGTAAGATATAACATGATTTGCGAAGTGTTATGTATTCCTCGTCTACACTTCAAATGAATGTGAATGCGATACTTCCTCGCTAGGAAATAGCGTTTGCAGATATCTACGTATCGTAGCAATAGCTTTCTAATGCTTCTTAAAACGCGATATCGCATCTCATTTCTATGTTTCATGGTAAGATATAATATGATTTGGGAAGTGTTATGTATTCCTAGCCTACACTTCAAATTAATGTAAATGCGACACTTCCTTGCAAGGAAATAGCGATTGCAGATGTCTACGTATCGTAGCAATAGAGTTCATATGATTCTTAAAACGCGATATCGCATCTCATTTCTATGTTTCATGGTAAGATATAACATGATTTGCGAAGTGTTACATATTCCTCGTCTACACTTCAAATGAATGTGAATGCGATACTTCCTCGCTAGGAAATAGCGATTGCAGATGTCTACGTATCGTAGCAATAGAGTTCAAATGATTCTTAGAACGCGAAATCGCATCACATTTCTATGTTTCATGGTAAGATATAATATGATTTGGGAAGTGTTATGTATTCCTCGTCTACACTTCAAATGAATGTAAATGCGACACTTCCTTGCTAGGAAATAGCGTCCGCCGATGTCTAGGTATCGTAGCAATAGTGTTCTAATGCTACTTAAAACACGATATCGCATCTCATTTCCATGCTTCATGAAAGATATAATATGATTTGCGAAGTGTTATGTATTCCTCGTCTACACTTCAAATGAATGTAAATGCGACACTTCTTTGCTAGGAAATAGCGTTAGCAAATGTCTACCTATCGTAGCAATAGGGTTCTAATGCTACTCAAAACGCGATATCGCATCTCATTTCTATGTTTCATGGTAAGATATAATATGATTTGCGAAGTGTTATGTATTCCTCGTCTACACTTCAAATGAATGTAAATGCGACACTTCCTTGCAAGGAAATAGCGATTGCAGATGTCTACGTATCGTAGCAATAGAGTTCAAATGATTCTTAGAACGCGATATCGCATCTCATTTCTATGTTTCATGGTAAGATATAACATGATTTGCGAAGTGTTATGTATTCCTCGTCTACACATCAAATGAATGTGAATGCGATACTTCCTCGCTAGGAAATAGCGTTTGCAGATGTCTACGTATCGTAGCAATAGCTTTCTAATGCTCCTTAAAACGAGATATAGCATCTCATATCTATGTTTGATGATAAGACATAATATTCATTGCGAAGTGTTATGCATTCCTCGTCTACGATTCAAATGAATGTAAACGCGACACTTCCTTGCAAGGAAATTGCGTTTGCAGATGTCTACGTATCGAAGCAATAGAGTTCAAATGCTTCTTAAAACGCGATATCGCATCTCATCTCTATGTTTCATGGTAAGATATAATATGATTTGCGAAGTATCACGTATTCCTCGTCTACACTTCAAATGAATGTAACTGCGACACTTCCTTGCTACGCAATAGCGTCTGCAGATGTCTACGTATCGTAGCAATAGAGTTCATATGATTCTTAAAACGAGATATTGCATCTCATTTCTATGTTTCATGATAAGATATAATATGATTTGCGAAGTGTTATGTATTCCTCGTCTACACTTCAAATGAATGTAAATGCGACACTTCTTTGCTAGGAAATAGCGTTTGCAGATGTCTACGTATCGTAGCAATAGCTTTCTAATGCTCCTTAAAACGAGATATTGCATCTCATATCTATGTTTGATGATAAGACATAATATTCATTGCGAAGTGTTATGCATTCCTCGTCTACGATTCAAATGAATGTAAATGCGACACTTCCTTGCAAGGAAATAGCGTTTGCAGATGTCTACGTATCGAAGCAATAGAGTTCAAATGCTTCTTAAAACGCGATATCGCATCTCATCTCTATGTTTCATGGTAAGATATAATATGATTTGCGAAGTATCACGTATTCCTCGTCTACACTTCAAATGAATGTAAATGCGACACTTCCTTGCTACGCAATAGCGTCTGCAGATGTCTACGTATCGTAGCAATAGAGTTCATATGATTCTTAAAACGAGATATTGCATCTCATTTCTATGTTTCATGATAAGATATAATATGATTTGCGAAGTGTTATGTATTCCTCGTCTACACTTCAAATGAATGTAAATGCGACACTTCCTTGCAAGGAAATAGCGTTTGCAGATGTCTACGTATCGTAGCAATAGGGTTCTAATGCTTCTTAAAACGCGATATCGCATCTCATTTCTATGTTTTATGGTAAGATATAATATGGTTTGCGAAGTATCATGTATTCCTCGTCTACACTTCAAATGAATGTAAATACGACACTTCCTTGCTAGGAACTAGCGTCTGCCGATGTCCAGGTATCGTAGCAATAGAGTTCTAATGCTACTTAAAACGCGATATCGCATCTCATTTCTATGCTTCATGGTAAGATATAATATGATTTGCGAAGTGTTATGTATTCCTCGTCTACGATTCAAATGAATGTAAATGCGACACTTCTTGCAAGGAAATAGCGTTTGCAGATGTCTACGTACCGTAGCAATAGAGTTCTAATGCTTCTTAAACGCGATATCGCATCTCATTTCTATGTTTCATGGTAAGATATAATATGATTTGCGAAGTGTTATGTATTCCTCGCCTACACTTCAAATGAATGTAAATGCGACACTTCCTTGCAAGGAAATAGCGATTGCAGATGTCTACGTATCGTAGCAATAGCTTTCTAATGCTTCTTAAAACGCGATATCGCATCTCATTTCTATGTTTCATGGTAAGATATAACATGATTTGCGAAGTGTTATGTATTCCTCGTCTACACTTCAAATGAATGTGAATGCGATACTTCCTCGCTAGGAAATAGCGTTTGCAGATATCTACGTATCGTAGCAATAGCTTTCTAATGCTTCTTAAAACGCGATATCGAATCTCATTTCTATGTTTCATGGTATAGATATAATATGATTTGCGAAGTATCATGTATTCCTCGTCTACACTTCAAATGAATGTAAATGCGACACTTCCTTGATAGGAAATAGCATCTGCAGATGTCTAGGTATCGTAGCAATAGAGTTCAAATGCTTCTTAAAACGAGATATTGCACCTCATATCTATGTTTCATGATAAGATATAATATTCATTGCGAAGTGTTATGCATTCCTCGTCTACGTTTCAAATGAATGTAAATGCGACACTTCCATGCAAGGAAATAGCGTTTGCAGATGTCTACGTATCGTAGCAGTAGAGTTCTTATGATTCTTAAAACGCTATATTGCATCTCATTTCTACGTTTCGTGGTAAGATATAATATGAATTGCGAAGTGTCATGTATTCCTCGTCTACACTTCAAATGAATGTGAATGCGACACTTCCTCGCTAGGAAATAGCGTTTGCAGATGTCTACATATCGTAGCAATAGAGTTCTAATGCTTCTTAAAACGCGATATCGCATCTCATTTCTATGTTTCATGATAAGATATAATATGATTTGCGAAGTGTTATGTATTCCTCGTCTACGATTCAAATGAATGTAAATGCGACACTTCATGCAAGGAAATAGCGTTTGCAGATGTCTACGTACCGTAGCAATAGCTTTCTAATGCTTCTTAAAACGCGATATCGCATCTCATTTCTATGTTTCATGGTAAGATATAATATGATTTGGGAAGTGTTATGTATTCCTCGCCTACACTTCAAATGAATGTAAATGCGACACTTCCTTGCAAGGAAATAGCGATTGCAGATGTCTACGTATCGTAGCAATAGAGTTCATATGATTCTTAAAACGCGATATCGCATCTCATTTCTATGTTTCATGGTAAGATATAACATGATTTGCGAAGTGTTACATATTCCTCGTCTACACTTCAAATGAATGTGAATGCGATACTTCCTCGCTAGGAAATAGCGATTGCAGATGTCTACGTATCGTAGCAATAGAGTTCAAATGATTCTTAGAACGCGATATCGCATCTCATTTCTATGTTTCATGGTAAGATATAATATGATTTGGGAAGTGTTATGTATTCCTCGTCTACACTTCAAATGAATGTAAATGCGGCACTTCCTTGCTAGGAAATAGCGTCCGCCGATGTCTAGGTATCGTAGCAATAGAGTTCTAATGCTACTTAAAACACGATATCGCATCTCATTTCTATGCTTCATGGAAAGATATAATATGATTTGCGAAGTGTTATGTATTCCTCGTCTACACTTCAAATGAATGTAAATGCGACACTTCTTTGCTAGGAAATAGCGTTAGCAAATGTCTACCTATCGTAGCAATAGGGTTCTAATGCTACCCAAAACGCGATATCGCATCTCATTTCTATGTTTCATGGTAAGATATAATATGATTTGCGAAGTGTTATGTATTCCTCGTCTACACTTCAAATGAATGTAAATGCGACACTTCCTTGCAAGGAAATAGCGATTGCAGATGTCTACGTATCGTAGCAATAGAGATCAAATGATTCTTAGAACGCGATATCGCATCTCATTTCTATGTTTCATGGTAAGATATAACATGATTTGCGAAGTGTTATGTATTCCTCGTCTACACATCAAATGAATGTGAATGCGATACTTCCTCGCTAGGAAATAGCGTTTGCAGATGTCTACGTATCGTAGCAATAGCTTTCTAATGCTCCTTAAAACGAGATATTGCATCTCATATC